>NW_013666728.1:98952-100771 GCF_000517525.1 Limulus polyphemus | reverse complement strand
CATCTTGGCCTTGCTTTTTAGTTTTTTGTAAGTTTATTGTATAAAGAAAATACAAAAAACCAGAATCAAATGTAAAATTAAAGTCAAAGTCATTGAAATTATATTAATTGTGTAATACACTTTCAAAAGGTTAGAAAAAGAATTCATAATTTTGTTCCAGCTTAGTGATAGAGATCTGGGGATAAAGAACAACATTTACTTGACATAAGGCAAAGTAACCAAAAATTGGATTCAGTGTAACTTATTCATATCTGTGAATGAGTAATATGACTAAGAACACTATTTTTGAGAGTGACAGCATTCAAGAACATTTTAAAAAATATGTATTAACAGAATATATGATAAAACTAACTATTACTGAAAAAAAAGTTTATAATATAAAATATACACCTGCTGATCTCACAGCATGACAACACATCACATGGCCAGGTGGTTAGGGTGCTCGACTCGTAATCAGAGGGTCGCGGGTTTGAATTCCCGTCACACCAAACATGCTCGCACCTTCAGCCGTGGGGGCAATATAGTGTGATGGTCAATCCCACTATTCGTTGGTAAAAGAGTAGCCCAAAAGTTGGCGGTAGGTGGTGATGACTAGCTGCCTTCCCTCTAGTCTGACACTGCTAAATTAGGGACGGCTAGCACGAATAGCCCTCGTGTAGTTTTGCGAGAGATTCAAAACAAAAAAAACAAACAACACATCAACAGTTAATGATGTTTAGCCATGCGATTACTGAAATGGATTATAAAAAATATGAAACCAATCATACAAAACTTTATCTGATAAAATATAAATGCACTTACCACACAATGAGTGGTTTTTATTGCTTTAGAAACACAGTAAAGTTCATATCGGTAACCTGTAAAACAAAAAAAGAATTAGAGAAATAATTTGAAGTTAGTAAAAAATGGTCAAATTTGTCAGTGTTTGCAAAATGCATAAATAAAATGATCTTTTAACAAAACTGTAGTAAAATGTAAACTAATATTAAATATATTTAAAGAAAATGGCTATCTAACAATTAAATTATATATGTATTTAACTTCGAACTGCGTAAAGTAAAACATTATTTTCTCCTACCACCCTGATTCAAACTACATAAAGTAAGACACTATTTTCTCCTACCACCCCGATTCAAACTACATAAAGTAAGACACAATTTTCTCTTACCACCCCTATTCAAACTAAATAAAGTAAGACACTATTTTCTCTTACCACCCCTATTCAAACTACATAAAGTAAGACACTATTTTCTCCTACCACCCCTATTCAAACTACATAAAGTAAGACACTATTTTCTCTTACCACCCCGACTCAAACTACATAAAGTAAGACACTATTTTCTCTTACCACCCCTATAAAAACTACACAAAGTAAGACACTATTTTCTCTTACCACCCTGATTCAAACTACATAAAGTAAGACACTATTTTTCTCTTACCACCCCTATTCAAACTACGTAAAGACACTATTTTCTCTTACCACCCCGATTCAAACTACATAAAGTGAGACACTATTTTCTCCTACCACCCCGATTCAAACTACATAAAGTAAGACACTATTTTCTCTTACCACCCTTATTCAAACTACATAAAGTAAGACACTATTTTCTCCTACCACCCCGATTCAAACTACATAAAGTGAGACACTATTTTCTCCTACCACCCCGATTCAAACTACATAAAGTAAGACACTATTTTCTCTTACCACCCCTATTCAAACTACATAAAGTAAGACACTATTTTCTCTTACCACCCCATTCAAACTACATAAAGTAAGACACTATTTTCTCCTACCACCCGATTCAAACTACATAAAGTG
>NW_013666728.1:89945-97963 GCF_000517525.1 Limulus polyphemus | reverse complement strand
GCCTTTGACCCATGACACGTCTGGAATGGGTATAATTTCTCATATGTGTTTGTGATTTACTGCACAAACTTGATTTTTATTGTTCATCCTGGATTTATGTTGCTTGATTTCTTCACCCATTTGAAGTTGACTATGCTTTACTTACTTTGTAATTTTGTATTGGGATGAACATACATATATATATTAATAATATATAAGATTAAAACATGTTTCCATAAAATCCTAAGATTTCTATAGAAATCCAATAAGCTTGATTATTATTTTGGTTCAAGAGGGACATAAGGAAGAAAATTTGCTCATTTTCCATTACTGGTTTTACTGTTTTAGAGAGATTTCTGAGATAAATCATAACAAAAACTGTACATATATTTTTATATAACTTGCATTTTTCATTTGATTTTTTATCTCTCCTCCAAATAATTGTTAATATAGATTTTGTCATTGGTAATTTTAAAACTATGTATATACAATACGGTACACTTACACAGACATATAAAAGCACAACCTCACCTTTGCTACTTTAGTTACATGTAACAAAGTTCAATTAGTATCTCCAAATACTTTAAGTTTATTACAGAAAATATTTAAATAGTCTCATATTTTATGCTTTTTCCATAACAAGTTAAAATTATTTCACAATAACTAGAACAGATATGACCAAACTACAAATAGTTACTTTAAAAATACATTGAAGTAAATGGCAACCTTGCAAGAAGAAAAAGATGTCTTATTTTAAGAAACATTGCCAGTTGGAAAAATGCCTTTAGGATTGTTTTACAGAATGTTATTTTATCCTGAATATCTCTCAAAAACATAATACATTTGTACATCTTTTTGCATGCTATGTTTTTTTTAATCTAGGTTATTCTACAGCTTTGTATAGTTGACAAACATTGCCAGTTGGAAAAATGCCTTTAGGATTGTTTTACAGAATGTTATTTTATCCTGAATATCTCTCAAAAACATAATACATTTGTACATCTTTTTGCATGCTATGTTTTTTTTAATCTAGGTTATTCTACAGCTTTGTATAATTGACAAACTGTTGGGATGTTTGACATAACATGATGGACATGATTTAACATTCAGAATTTTTTTTTACAGTTTAAGCAGTATAAAAACGCAGATTAGAGTAGATGATTTTTTAGTCTGTTAACTTACACCAAGTCTGAAGTAGAGAGTAATTATTTGAGTTTTTCATAAGTTAGTTCAGTTTTAGAATATAAAGTTTAAGTTCTCAATGATGTAATAAGAGATATGCTGTACGTTATATAGAATGCAAGAAATTAGTAAAATGTGTGAAATTGTTGTAATAATGTCTACTGTGAAGCTATGCCTATCAGCAGACATTAGTCCAAGTCAAATTGTAGCTGAAGAAATAACACATGTTCAGTATCATTAATTGAACTGAAATATGCATTATCCCATTTACAAGTAATCCAAAAAAGTTGAATAACAATAGAAGATATCAGAACAATTAAAAAGAAATGAAACCTTTACCTTTAATGTAGTTCAATGCATCCAAAATAACAACTACATCCTTGGATACTGTCCTGAAAATTGCAGTGTAAAGATTATAACAAAACAGAAAAACTTGAACACACATTTGCTAATATTTAGACCAAGACCACTATCAGATTACCTAACTTAAAAGCATGAAATACTCTTCTTTCAGAGAACTTCTTAGTTTAAAGGTATGCTATTACAAGTTTCTTTTAACATTTTTTGTCCTTTAACTAAGAACTCAATTTTCTTTATTAGCTATTGATATAATGTACAGAACTTACTGAATGTTTTCATCAATTTTCAGCAACTTTTCTTTGTGATAAGTAAAATAAACATAACACCTGTTTATGCAGTGACACGACTACTTTTAAATATAGCTTTTTTTTTTTACAAAGGCTATCCTTCTTCAGAAACAAAATATTAGAAAATAAAATATATATTTAATTATTAAACACACACAGTTATAAAAGAAGTAGGAATTCCATAACACAATAAACTAATTTATTTTCTCTCATTAATCTTCAAAGTCATAAGGCCAGTCATCACATGAAACTAAATTACATAAAAAAATTATTTTTATATCACTGAACAATATATATTCACCTCTTATCTTAATGAATGTATTTCTTTGATACATTACCTTTGAACATCAGATTTCAATTCACTCCTCAATTCCTTTTCAAGTCTAAAATCTAAAATATTAAATAAAGAAAAAAGAAAAATTACCTTAAAGGAAGTTTTTAAATTATTTGATTTCATAAACTAGCAAATTTCTCTTGAATTTAAGTACGACTCTAAAACAAGTTACTACTACAAGTACTAGCAGGCTGACTAAAAACTGTAAAATACTTTCTTAAAAACCTTAAAAATAAATACAACAATCCAAATATTAAATACAATTAATAAAGTGCAAGTCCACAATACTAGTACCAGTAGACACATGCAGCTTGTACAATTACATTTTGTAATGAATATCCCAGCATTACAAGTTACAAGGTGTACTAGAAAAGAAAACCATTGACCTGTACGTTTTCAGAGAATAAACTTTCTTTCATCATGGGTAAATGGCAAACAACCACTACAAGCACATTGATCATTTATGTCATCATTGTACCAGAAGGGAGACTTCACAAGTTTTAAGAATTTGACCTATATTGTGAAATAGCATTGCATGTGTGATGTATAAGTTATGGGAAATAAAGAATAAAAAGTAGTTTTGGAATAAGAACTTAAGATAATATATGTTTGTGGAAGAAGTAACGTTCAAAATAAATGTGAGATTTATTAATAACTACACTTAATAATACAAGAATTAGAAATGAAAACATAAAAATGGTAAATAGAAATGACAAAAGGTAAAATGAATCTTAAGTAATGGGTGTTTATGAAATAACACGAAAATCAATTTGAAACAGATTTTTCTAGAAGTTTTCACAAAAACTTGAACTTGAGCCTATTTATATTGATTTCAATGTTTATAGTTATGCCATAATGGGTGACAATGTCTAAAAAATAATAAAATACTGATCCACTAGCCCTCTTTTATTTCCATTTTGGCTTTTTATTTAAAACCCGGTTTCAATAGTATTAGTAATGAGAACTATGTCATTGTTGGAGTGGTCAGCAGGTCCTCTCAGGGAGGCCTGGGCCACTTCTATCTTTTGAGAACTTTGGATATAAAAAAGACACATGAGAACAAAATGAGACAATCATTAGGTCTAAAGAATAGTGAAACAACTTCAATATTTAATTCGTATATATAATTTGGAGCTCTAACTAAGCTATGCACATAAAAACAAGTCATGAAACTTAACAAATGCAAAGAAATAATAAGTGTCTAAATTTGAAGCCCCCTTTGAGCTTGAGGCCCAGGCCAAATGGTTCTCCCCTTCTAATTCAGTAATTGGCCCTATTGGTTAGGCTGCTTAAAGTTTATTAAACCGTTTTCTAGGGGTAGTCTCTCGCATTCACAAAGTAAGCTAAACCTAGAACAAGGTAGGTCCAAGCCCACACTACTGACCATACTGTAGACTCTAATAGTAATACTAGTAATAGTGTAAATCAACGACTTCACCTGAATATATATGATTTCTGTCTAATAATTTTGCTTCATCTGTCAGAAGAACACACTGTCTTTCATTTCTTAAATGTTCATAAAGTTTTTGAGCAAGCGTCGATTTTCCACTAGATGGCAGGCCACACAACAATACTAGCGGCATGCCTACTCTTTAATCTTGTCACAATTTAAATTGCGTTCAATCTCGGAAAAAAAGTGAAACTTGTGGCCATAGATAAATATAGTAGTTCTCATTTGTGTCAAGCGGCGGCGCCATAAATGTGATTTTTGTAATAATAATAAGTAATTTCCATACAAGCCCTAAAATTACTTACTCTACAAATTCACATAAAACTAAAGACAGATTTGAAACAAAAAAAAACAATTTTTGTTTTTGGAATTATTAAATATTGGAATAAATAATATGTGTAGGGAACGACTCTATTCAATGATTCGCCACAACTGTAGTAATGAAAATAATGTGGCAAGGGTTAAATCAAATATATCACACTATTAGAGCAATAATGGAGTATATGTTTGAATTTACAATAAACTTTTATTTAATTCAGACCCATAAATTTACATGCAAATCAGAATAATAAGAACTGGGTACTTTATATTTGCCAGGGAGGGTGTATAATATCTTAAAATCATGTGGTACGTTAATATATATATATATATATATCGTACTGTAGCGAAACTATTATATGTAAAAATACTAGCAATCTGTGGGACAATCATCTTCCATTCTCCGATATTTTCCATATTTTTCCAAATAAGCCAAACAGTTTTGTGTATCATCAGTGTGAATAATATATTTTTTTAAGTAATCGATATCCGATACTCTGGTATCATATCGAACCATAAATTTGGAGTATTGCTCACCACTGCCAGAAATTGGTATCACTTTGAGAATGTATTTCACCTTTTTACAAAAAGTGAATCAATCTCCTGGAGTGGCTCATATATTTGTATATATTGATATAATTTAAGGGGTTTTCTCCCCTGTAAATGTTCTTTGGAATAGTCGGTGATGCATGCAAGTATATCGTACTTTAATGTTTTGTCTGAATTTCGGCGGTAAATCAGATTTAGAGTTTTTGTCATGTTTGAATGGAACTTGACTATTTTGTCTTCTTTCTCCAATCAATAAGGCCACATTGAAGCTTTATTTAGTAACTTAGCGAGCAGTTTTATTATTGCACGTGCACTGTTAGATACTTTATTGAATTAAAAAGCGCCTTCTTCGTCATGAGTAGACTAGTAATCTCTTTGTGTAATTTCAGTTACGTTTTTTTTTTAAATTTGGTTATGTGTGTGAGTATTACTATTACTTTTCTTTGGAATGGAACCTGATCTTCCCAGATCACACGAGACCCAAATATCGGCCAATAAATGTTTATCTTTTCCATTGCTGACGTTTGAAAGTAAGGTTTCTCTCAATCTCATCAGCTAGTTAAAATCAATACAGAATCAGAGGACTGTTAGTATTACTGCTAGAAAGTGAAACACGTGACAATGACATTAACAGCACTTTGTTTCTTCCTGTCTCACAGAGAATAAAGATTTTTTGTTTCATTCATTTACTGTCGATGTTCGAAACTGTTATTTGCATTTCGCGAATGCTTTTAAAGTTAAACTTCAGTCATCGCTGTACCTGAATATAGTGAATACTACAACTTTATGAATGTCAGTGTGAAAATCTAAACCTACGGTTCACCCATTAATCAAGTATCTTAGTGAGTCTTACGCTAGTCGTTAGGACTACGAGTGCGAGGGTTTGTGTTAATAACGTAACTGTTATTAACTGTATAATATGAACCCAGCAGTTATTGGATGTAATTTTGCATTAACTAAGGTTCACTAAAACATTCAAGTCTAGTATTAATAATAATGTAATTTAAATTTTACAGGATTAATTTATTCAAAATAATTGTTATTATATGTTAAATTTTATTTGTTGCAGGGTTTACATCAACATGAGTGTATACTGTAGTTATTACTCTTGACTAAGTCAGTAGTTGTAATAGTAATCTCAAAACATTATGCCTTATGGACAACAAGGAACATTTGCCATCCCTGCATATGTACCTCTGATAAAAATTAAAAGTAAAAACCCACCCTTTGTTTTTAGGAATGCCTATTCCTCTCATAAAATACAGCCCTCTATTACTATTACTGCTAACACTCAACAGCAACTTATTCCATAATCCAGCCTTTGGTTTTAAAGGCTGTCTTGCTCCCCCACCTTTGATTGAGAAAAGTAAATATTTAAACTTACCCATGGCGTTTTAGGAAATCGTGAGTTTCCCTTTCATTGTAAAACTCATGTACACTGATGATCCCCACTGCTTCTTATAGCAGCTCATTCCATAAGTCAATCACCCTGTTATATAATATAACTTTTTATCTGGAGCTCAGCACGTATTGTCTAAATCTTAAGCTTGTATCTTCTCATCCTGTAATCTTCAAAATATATCACTTAGAAATCAGTAGCTTTTATCCTATTGATTCCATGGTTAAAATTAAATTCTACACATTTGAAATTAGTAATTCATCCTATACTTTCTGAACAAACACTGAATATTGTTCAGCATGTTAAAATCTGTTATTCATTCTCCATACAACCATAAAGATCAGAAACCTAAGATTAATGTAACATTTCACAACTATATACTTCTCCCTGTTTAGTGAACATTGAATTTCAACTAATATATGCACAATATCATCAGTTGATTTATTTATAAATAATACTCTGTGCAAGTACGAGTTATGAGTTGGATTTTCAAAACTTGTATTTATTAACTCTGCAACAGTATATAGAATAACCTACATCAGTCTCATCATTTCAACACTCATAGATAACTCTTGAAAGTGTTAAACACCTCAAACAATTAATTATAGTCCTTTTAAACTTCTGTGAAAATAAGTCTATGTGCCTTAGTTTCACAGTTAATAATTCTTAAACCATGGTATCCTGTACAAGAATACAATAATTCTCGTATAAATAAATGTAATTACTGTGGTAAAAGTTTTGAGAATTTATTAGAAACTTCTACTTATTAAACAGGTTGAGTTAGGTATCTGACCAATCAAGAAAAAAAAAGCAATCAACTCATCAAGTATTTTTTATATTTTATCTAATTGCATATATTGACTAACAGCTATTTTTTTTTTAATTTGCAATATAATTTCACAATAATGACATATTAAAAAAAACAGGTAGTTATTTTCTATGTGATTGTAATATTATTTATTTACAATAAAAGGCATCAAAAATGCTTTATTAATGTTGGAAGGTTGAGATGAACCATAAGCTTATTCTTGTTTTATTTTTATATTATATAATTTATAATGCATAAAATTCAAAGATATAATACAGCATTATATAAAACAACTAATTTGTTAAGATTTCAGTGGGTGAAGAGGAAGAACCCATTAAACTTGTGCATTATATTAATGTGTATATATATGCACTATTTACAGTTTTTTGTGGTTTGGATTGAAAACTCGGTTATTGTCAAGTACATTAGTAGGGGTGTAATTCAAATCCCTGTCGATAAGCAGAGATAATACATTGGGGACTAAAAATTAATAAAAAAACTTCAGCTAATATATGAGTATTTATGGTATTTAATACAGATTTTAGATTATATCATTAGTCAAAAAATATGTGGTCAGTTCACTGTCATTTAATATTACTTGACTGGTCAATTGACCAACATTCCAATTCTGCATTTAGATAACTCTGACTTTGCTAAGGCTTCTCTGATCCTATTTATTTTAAGGAAAATTGTGAACAGTATTAATTATCTACAACACATGTATACCACCATCAGATTTAAATATATAAAATTCCCAAGTCAGCATATAAATTATTGGTATACCAGGGAATAACCATGTTATCAAATTATCCAGTCAGAATGAGAAGATTGCTAGTTATGTTTAAATTGTTCTTTTTCTCTTGATTGGTCATCCTCAGAATGTGAAAATAAAATAATAAACAGGAAGCTTTTTTAAACATTTTAAGCAGTGCTTGAGTTAGGGTTAAAGAGGAAACAAGATGGTTTATGGTATTTTTGAATCTGAATAGTACATTTCTTGTTTATTCTTTATTTATTATCATAAAATGCAAAGATTAAGAACTTATTAGATAAAGTAAATTAAGCAAGCTAATGAATAATAATAAAAATTCTTCATGAGAAATACTTGTGAGCAACTTGTGCATTACATAATTCAATATGGTAACATGAGCTGCACATTTACTGAGTAATTTACAATTTGTGTGACAGGATTATTAGTTAGAAGTGGTTTAAAGGGCAATAAAACAAAATTAAGTATAAATAAATATATATATATATATACTGTAATTCAATATGGTAATGAGAGCTGCACATTTGCTGAGTGATTTACAATTTGTGTGACAGGATTATTAGTTAGAAGTGGTTTAAAGGGC
>NW_013666728.1:72785-89167 GCF_000517525.1 Limulus polyphemus | reverse complement strand
ATATATATATATATATACTGTAATTCAATATGGTAATGAGAGCTGCACATTTGCTGAGTGATTTACAATTTGTGTGACAGGATTATTAAGTATAAACTGTTATGAGTTACAAGTGTTATGAGTTAAACAGGTTCAAACCCAATGTAGAATGTTCCATTTTTTGACAGTTACTGTGTCCTTCTCAGGATAGACCTCATTCTTTACCACATAACAGAAACTACTGCATCACAGTGACAGTACTACATGATGTTGGGCCACCATCTGGTGAGTCCCAGATCAACAACACACACACACATATAACATTTGAGAACAAAAACTCTTATCATTCAAATATTTTTCAAACCTTCCCTTAAATTCACTGCTTCTGAAGACAATCTTTTCCAATGGCCAACTACTTTGGTAGAAAACATAAAACTGTCTTAGCTGAAGATGACTCTTACCCTGCCAAGATTTATATTCTTGTCTTCTTATTCTACTATTCTCATTGTTAAGTGAAAAAAATAAATAAAAGACGATGCATTGACACTATCAGTTCCTTTAACAGTCTTAAACACCTCAATCAGACCCCCTCTTTAGTTCATCTTTTTTTAAAGAGGGAACAGTTTAAGTCCACAAATAACGACTTTTCCATTAGAGGTTTTTTTAGTAGACCTCCTCTAAATTTTTTACAATTCAGTGTCTTAATAAGATAAGGGACCCAAGATTGAACACATTATTTCAAGTGTGGCCTAACCAGTGACTTATACAATGAAATAATAACCTCTTTAGACTTGTATTCATTGTTTTTGTATATACAACCTAAAATCCTATTTGCCATACCACCAGCTACAGCACACTGCTTTTATGGTGTAAGAGACTGATCAACCAGAACATCAAAATCCTTTATTTTCATAACACTGTTAGTTATTCCCATCAATATTATACTTAAGATTCCAAGTATGATAACTCATGTACATTAAACTTCCATTTATTATAAGCAGAGCCAGCTCAAGGCAGGTTTAAAGGGTATAAAGAACCCACTGCAAAATTTTAGGGGTGAAAAAATTTATCAAAAATACTAAGAAACAAAGAGAAAAGGGATATATATGGCAAAAGTTTGTGTGTAGAACTTAATATCACATCGAATACTGGAAAATTCAACTCCAGATTAGGTTTTACTTCGTATACGTGAAAAACAAACTAAATTAATTTTTGCATATACGCTTATTACTCGAAGAATTTTATTAATTTTGCCCATTAGTGTGGCAAGTGGTGAAAGATTGTTTTGTATATACATTGTTTTGTATATACGCTTATTACTCGAAGAATTTTATTAATTTTGCCCATTAGTGTGGCAAGTGGTGAAAGATTGTTTTCAAGACTAGAGTTGATAAAAATATTTTTGTGTTCCACAATGGGACAAAAGAGATTAAATGTTATAGCAATAATTTCTATAGAAAATAAAATGATCAGAGAAGTTAATATGAACAAATTAAGGAAAGGTTTTGCCATGTTAAAAACTCATAATGTCCCATTTTCTTAAGACTAATCTTTGTTTTTATGTGTATTTTTCTTCTTTGTGCCATTTTTTTAATTCTGAATTTAAAGAAATTATTCAAAATTTGGTAAGGTACAGAAAAAATTAAATATAATTTGAAAAAAGGGCACAATTTTGTATTTTCACACCCTTCAATTTTTGAACTTAAGCTGGCACTGAATGTAATTAAAAGTCATCCCATTTATTTGGCCAAATGATTTTAATCCCTTTGTAAATCAGCAGCATCCTATTCACAGCCACCAACACCCAAGATTATAATATCTTAATGTGCAAATAACAATAGATTAACTGCAAATTCAAGCACGTAACACAAAATGTTGAATTTATTTTAATAATTTTTTTGCTCTGATGAAATAAAGAAAATTAAAGTGCCCAAAATGTAGATTTTCGTACTTGCCTCAAGTTAACATCGTCAACTAGAACATCATATGTTTTTCTAAAGTACCACTGAAGAATCTTCATTTTCCTGTTATTATCATTCATTTTCATTTTAAACTAGTCTGATTTCTCTAAATATTTTTCATGTTATTATCATAGTTTTTTAAGGAAAATTTCAGTTATGGTTACTAGGATATCTTTCATGAATTGTATAGATCCTAATTTTTTGTACTCTAAATTGTGTTTTTAAATTATAACTCATTTTGTGTTTTATTTTACCAACAGCAACAAGCTAACTTTATGTGTTGTTTCCTCATGTAATCCTTGAGAAATGTCAACCCGAGGTCACTGCCCTTTGAACAACACAAGCCAACGCCAATGTCGCTGTCACAATCTGTAAGATCCATATCATATTATGGATCTATAAATTCAGCCGTTGAGTCTGATATTATAGACAACAATACCCTTCAGGAAGGAAGTTCATTTGGTGACCACATATCTCCAGTTCGTCGGTTTTTCTTATTGCTTACAACATTTGACTTTGTTTTTAATGTTCTTTTATGGCTCATCTGTACAATGGTAAGCTTAAATTTGTATGTCATTTAAGAATGATGCCTAATTGTTCAAGGGAACATGATGTAAACTTAATTCTATGTTCCATATCATTTAATGTTTTGGGTTTGCTGACATTTTTTTTTGTTAAAGTTTGAAATTACAGGGCATTTTGATTTTATTTTAATTCTGCAAAGAAGATAAGGAACCGAATTTATGAGTACATCATGAGTAATAAGCAGGATAACATTTAAGCACAAGAAGAATGTCAATTTACAGATGTTTTGGACACAGAGCAAACAATTCCACTTATTGTAAAGAATCTAAAACCAACCTTAAAGTACTTGTTTCATGTAGACTAATAAAGAATAAATGAATATTGGATTTCCAAATATTCTTCAGTCTTTCTCACCTTTACCAAGATTTGGAGACCTCTGACATTTTTTTTAAATATTTTAAAATCTTTCTTTATCTCAAACTTCACTTCTGAATATTTTTCCTAGTTACATATAAATGTACCATGAATAGAATACCATATATTGATATAGATTGTTCTAAATTGACCAGTTATTTCTGAGTTTGTATGAGTTTCCTATAACACACGGGCAAGAAAGTCATTAAGTTAATTTCATTCCAGCTCCTCTTTTAGCCTTTGTTGCTCTCTATAGATAAAATCTGTTCTACCCATGGAGGTGTGGATGCGATGCTGACAATTTTACAAGAATATTATCAGTGCAACTCTCACAAAATATTATCTATTTTCAGAGCCATGTTTAATGGGAATTAATTTTTGTATAAGGATAGTAGAAAAGTAGACTATATTAAATAGTTGAGAATAGATTTGTAACTTCCTTTGTTAAAACTCAAAATAACCTGTCAAAGTCATGTCATTAAGAGTATGTGCAGCTACATTCTTGTCAGAAGTAAATTTCTTCTACAATGTCCATTATTATTGATAATTTACTGACGTAAATTAGTGTAGTCATACTCTCTTTGACATAAATATTTTATTTACTTATTGAAATCATCCTAAGATACTTTGATGATATAAATATAGTTTATCTTTAAATTTGAGCAAAGCATGTGAGCGAAGGCTTTAGTAGCCACTAACAGGGTAAATTGTAATAGTGTAATTGATGTAAGTCTAATACTTTTCAGGCTATCATCATATGCACTTCACATATTTCTAGCTACTTTACCATTACAGTGAATCTATTTCTTGTTACAGTTAACTGGTGAAAGTGTACAAAATGCCTTCAAGAAAGAAGTCATTCACTACTCCTTCGAATCGTCCCTGTTCGATATTGTGGTAAATATTTATTAAACACTTGTGAAGTCCATGTTTGATATTGTGGTAAATATTTATTAAACACTTGTGAAGTCCATGTTTGATATTGTGGTAAACATTTATTAAACAGTTGTGAAGTCCCTGTTTGATATTGTGGTAAATATTTATTAAACAGTTGTGAAGTCCCTGTTTGATATTGTGGTAAATATTTATTAAACAGTTGTGAAGTCCCTGTTTGATATTGTGGTAAATATTTATTAAACAGTTGTGAAGTCCCTGTTCAATATTGTGTAAATATTTATTAAACAGTTGTGAAGTGCCTGTTCGATATTGTGGTAAATATTTAATAAACAGTTGTGAAGTCCCTGTTTGATATTGTGGTAAATATTTATTAAACACTTGTGAACAAAAATAAGCTAGCTAGATCAGAACATAAAAATTATAATATATTAACAAAGCCAGTCTTATATAATCAATTAATTCTAACTATTAAATATTTACAGATTCACAAAAAAGCACAAAAAAATCTAAAATGGTTAAAAATCATTGAACCATTAGTTGAGTACTTTCATTATGAAAAAAATTTTTTTTCCCATAATTCCAGTTACCTCGCATGAGGCTGAACTAACTTTGGAGACACAGTTTTGTCCTATATCTGTACTCCAAACCAACAATGTAAAATAAATTTCATAAATGTAAAACAAATTAAACAATAACAAAATTATTATGCAAATTCTGGCCGGTAATATTAACTCTTTTAACCCGCAATTGTTTGTGCGTTCTGCTGGAATTATTTTCATGATTTCCTGATAATTATTGCCATATTTCAATTTTCTTAATTTTGTGGATAATAAGGGGACATAAACGTCATCGGATGCTGTCACCGTTTGATGAATAAATCAGGATTTTGGGCTGGATGCTAGCAACGTCTACTCGGGGTTTAGGAGTTAATATAACTTACCAAAGAGAAAACTTCCTTTGTAATAGAGCCAAAGAAACTAACTATGAATAGAAAAGGGGCAGCGTATGTCATTATTTATAGAACACTCTAGGCACTTGTTAGTATGATACACAATATATGCAACCTACATAAGTGTCCATTTATCTTACAGCACTGCACATCTAAAAAAGAAACTGTTTGAAGCAACAGAAAAAAAGACTATCAAATAAGAAAATATATGCACTTAACAAAAACAATTAAACAGGTGAAGAGGTTTATAAAATTGTATTAATTCATCTTGTATAACTTCTTCAAATGCTTCTGTTGCAATTTGGTAACATATGTTTTATAAACTGAAAGAAAAAGCAGCCAATTTGTAAAGACTATATCATCACATAGTCATTAAGACTCCTTTTCCCCTGTCACTAATACTCTACAGTTGCAGTACAACATCTGATAGAAAAAGTTCATTGTTGATAAATGTTAATGGTTATGCATCTTCTCACAACAGTGCTATAATTTTATCTATACGTGAAAGTTTACCATGCATACAAAATCTGGCGATGTTTGAAGAAATATATTTTTTTTTCTGTCATGAGCATATTTGAGCTAAATGTATTATTAATTGAAATTTATCAGAATATGTGAAGTTTTAGCACTTCCAAATAAAGTGTTAAAATTTCTACATTTTTTCCCTTTCATTGATTTATGACTAATCAACATGAATCCAGCTAATGTGAATTTTTATGGATGAAATCAGCTATTAAAGAGTCTTTAGTAACTTCATCATAAATCTGTAATAATTATAAAATATATGTACGCACTAATATTTGTTAGCTTACTGCTTAGTTTCATTTTAATTTTTGTTTTTACTTTATTTACATAATTGTAGATCAAAATTAATGATCTAAGTTATATTATTTCTGAGATCTTAAGTTAATTAGCATCAGAAATTTTGAATGTTCTCTATTTCAGCTAATACAACTTCAGGCTAATCGGTAACTCATTTGGTTTCAAGCTAAAGCTACTCAGTAAGAAACATACATCATTAATTCAGTGCATTTAATTGTCTGTATCATAATCACCAATCAATCGTGGTGTCTTTCCCAGTCCTTAGGGTCAAAGACTATGGTTTGTTGTTTAACATCTCTTACTGACTACATTAATATTTTTAATTCACGCTTCTCATCTTTGAACCTTTTTCTAATGTCACTGAGCCAGTGAGTCTCTGCCTGCTTCTATTCTTCCTTCTGTTTTAACCCTTAGAATCTCTGCCAACCTTCCCTCAGATCTATTTATATGCCAAGTAGTGAGTCTTTCATTTTTAAGTTATGTCCAACAGTTGTCTTTGCATGTTTCGATACTTTCTTATTAGTTTTCCTTTTTATGTACTTGTTCTTCTTCATTTGTCCAGAACACCACATTTCAAATGCATTAAACTTTTATTTTCAGCATACAGTGTCTGTAGGTGGTAATCATACAGTATTTTAAAGGTTTTTTATTTTGTTTTTTGACATGTACGTCTATATTGTTAGTAAGATTGTAATTCTATTGTAGGTGGCATCATCGTGGAGATTTATATTTATTTTGCTTGCCTATGGACTTTTCAGGATATCCCACTGGTGGATGATAGCAGTGAGTAATCATCTAGTTCAGTGTATATTTGCAGCTATGTATGTACAAGTACCAATGTGTACAATATGGTGCTGGGTTTTTTTTTTCTTGGGAGATATATTAAAATACTGTTTGGGAAATATCTTTAAGATACATCTTCCTTTGCATTAATTAAATGAGCTGACTTTCTTTTTTACTTTTTTGCTCTGTACTGTTATTTTTACCTTTCTTTCATGTCATTTACTTGTTATGTATTTATGAAGGTGTGTAGATAAAATAGACTTTTTTTAAAGCTTAGTTTAAAACAGTTGCAGTATTGCTGTAAGTTGTATTTATTAATGGTTGTGATGCAAGGCATAAAAAAATTTTAAAATTCAGTAATGAATTCTAAGTGTACGGAAATCTTGTCCATTGGTTATCTACTGACCATACACATCATATTAGATTTACTATTGGTTATCTACTGACCACACACATCATATTAGATTTACTATTGGTTATCTACTGACCATACACATCATATCACACTTACTATTGACTATCTACTGACCATTCACATAATACTATAACTGACAATCATAGTTACACTAATATGATGTGTATGGTCAGTAGGTAACCAATAGTAAATCTAATATGATATGTATGGTCAGTAGATAGTCAATAGTAAGTGTAATATGATATGTATGGTCAGTAGATAACCAATAGTAAATCTAATATGATGTGAATGGTCAGTAGAGAGTCAATAGTAAATCTAATATGATGTGTATGGTCAGTAGATAACCAATAGTAAATCTAATATGATGTGTATGGTCAGTAGATAACCAATAGTAAATCTAATATGATGTGTATGGTCAGTAGATAACCAATAGTAAATCTAATATGATGTGTATGGTCAGTAGATAGCCAATAGTAAGCGTAATATGACGTGTATTTATAACTGAAAGTTTCTCCAGACTTACTTCATTACATTAACACTTCCAAAGTTAACATTTATTTTCAAAAATCCAGTGAACTAAGAAACATATCGTATATCTGTCAAGTTTTATATATATGTATTTAGACATTATTTTTTGTTTTTTGCCTAGTTAACCACTACTGCTACTGGAATTTTTGTCATATGTAAAGTATTTTTCTACCAGGTAAATATCTTATTTTTTTCTCTTTTCTTTTTTTCTCATTTCGTAATGGATGCGGTGGATATCTGCTGAAGTAATCCTTTTTAGGGCTAGCATGTTTGAAAAAACATGTACACATGTATGCATCAATATTTTAAAAAAAGCAATCTGTAGTAATCATCAATCATCTTCAAGATTTTGTTGTAGAAATATTTTTAGCCAACATTTATCAATCACATCTACATATAACTTTTTGTTGCTAACTTTGGTTCGGGAAGTAGTTTTCAGATATAAATAAAATGTATGCATGTTTTTTTTTTTAAGTGCTACAGTGTGTATCTGTTTCTCAATACAGTGATGCAGATACTAAAAATCAATAACAGTTAGGCTAAAATCCTGAATGTTATAGTATTTATAAATATATGTATGTATGTATTGATTCTACACTCGTATGATTTGTTAAAAAAATGTTTCACTCTGGGTATCTAAATTAGAATGATACAGTGATCCTGTTTTCCCACTGTGATTACATGGTTACTAAGTGTGAATTTATAGTATTGTCCATCATTAAATTAATACAAAAATATCCTTCCAAGGTTAATTATAATACAAAAATACTTTCCCAAGGTTAATTATAATACAAAACGAACTTTCTTATGGTTAATTATAATATAAAAAATACTATTACGTGGTTAATTATAATATAAAAAATACTATTACTTGGTTAATTATAATACAAATAATACTTTCACATGGTTAATTATAATACAAAACGAACTTTATTATGGTTAATTATAATATACAAAATACTATTACGTGGTTAATTATAATACAAAAAATACTTTCTTATGGTTAATTATAATACAAAAAATACTATTACATGGTTAATTATAATACAAAAAATACTTTCACATGGTTAATTATAATACAAAAAATACTTTCCCAAGGTTAATTATAATACAAAACGAACTTTCTTATGGTTAATTATAATATACAAAATACTTTCACATGGTTAATTATAATTCAAAAAATACTTTCACATGGTTATTACTACTCCATAGGATTGATGTATAATGATACTAATGAATAATAAGTTTTGAAAAAAATATTTGCTCTTGCATGTAATATTTTTCAGACTAAAAAGATTTTGGGTAGTGTTTTGACTTTCAAGTATTTTACAAAAAGCACTTTAGTGTAAAAAGCGTGTAAATATATGGAAATAAAAATTAGATTTAATTCTGTGTTTGTATATAGAACAAATATATACATATAAATTTTTGAGTGTCACAAATGTAGCTACTACAAAAAAAAAATTATTTTTCTAACTACACTTTATTTTCCAATTGTTTAGCATGTAGAGTTCATAATAACTTGTAGCCAAATATAAGTCTCTAGCTATTCATGTTTAATAGCAAAAATGTAAGCAGGTTTCTGCAGTACTGTTTCCAGTGGCTAACACAGTATTTTGGTTTTTCACTCATAATAACCTATTAGTTGTTTTCTCTGTTATGTAATGACAATGACTGTATTTATTTGATACCTTTTCAATAGGTAACGCTAAAACATTTAAAGAATGAATAATTTTTCCATTGATACAAGTATAATTTGTCAAAATGATTATGTTGTATTTTTTTCACTCATGCTTGGGTCCGGCATGGCCAGGTGGTTAGGGAGCTCGACTCGGAATCTGCGGGTCGCGGAATCGAATCCCCGTCCCAAACATGCTGGCCCTTCCAGCCGTGGGGGCGTTATTAAGTGACGGTCAATCCCACTATTTGTTGGTAAAAGAGTAGCCCAAGAGTTGGCAGTGGGTGGTGATGACTCGCTGACTTCCCTCTAGTCTTACACTGCTAAATTAGGGACGGCTAGCGCAGATAGCCCTCGTGTAGCTTTGCACGAAATTCAAAACAAACAAACAAACACCATGTGGAGCGTTTAATTGTCAACAATTATGAACATATAGTTATTCACTTAGAAGTGGCAGCCTAAAATAATTTTAGTTTGGTAATATTGTTTCCTAGAAATCTATAATGTAAAAACTTTTTATTATGATATTTGATGCACTCGTTAAACTAACATTTTCTCAGGATATGTATGATGTCACATCTGAAAATGAGGCTCAGTAAAGCTACAACTTATTTTGATTCTGAATTATTCTAAAAATTATTAATTTATTGTATAATGACTAATTTTGTTGAAAATTGTTTTTCAAATTTTTTTCTATTTCTTCTTAATGTTTTCTATTGATGTGGCTAATTAAACCTGGCAATGCATAGTAAACGATGTTACACAGAAAATATTGATAGCTTGTTTTATTGTTGTGTTACATCGCTTTGAGTTTGTAAAATTCACACATGGATTTAAAAAGGTAAATTTACAATAACTCAGTCAGGATTTTTGTTACCAAAGCATCTACAATATGACCAGTTTGTTTGTTTGTCATTGAGTTCTTCCTGCTTTTCATGTTATAAATACTATACTGTTAGTGGAATGCACCATATGAAGACCAAACACCTTATACCATTGTTGTGGTCCTGTTGATTGCCTCCTTTGTTATGTCCTGGGCAGAAGCATGGTTTCTAGACTTTAGAGTTGTGCCTACTGAAGAGAAGGCGTCATTATTGCTTGGTAAGCTGATTTGTGTTATCTACTTTACTATCAATAAACCAGGGTGGTCATAAAGTGGAAAATCAGGGAATTTAATAATGTGCACATTGCTTTTTTTTTTATCCCAGGAATCTTGCCTATGCACTTAAACCATTCTTATTAACTATATCAGTTTTAGTATATTTCAAAATAATCTTGGTTACACTTTATTATTTCATTTGTTGATAATTATCTATTTTATTATATTTGATGATAGCTAAGATCGAATATATTTTGATTAATAAAAATGCTCCTGTTTATTGTCTACCATCAAGTTGTAATGTCCTCGTGTGAAGATCTTTTTTGTTTTGTACCTTAGTTTGAAGAAAGTTTTGTTTTGAAGTTTTTATTACCAGATTATAAGCTGATGTGATATCGGTAGAATTAGAAATAAACATTGAAATGTCAGTATGTACGTGTTTTAATATATGTATTTAAAACAGAGTTGTCTGGTCTATTTGTGTGTTTGGATGTCACACGCTCAGGTGGACTCTCCAAAGATCTTGTATAAATGGAAAAGTAATTGGGCAAATGGTTTATGTTTGGAAGCCATTTCAGTTTTTATTGTTTGAAGACAACGACAAACAAAAGTTATGTTTAATACTGCAAATAACATGGACTGCTTTGCTGATCATCTGTAATTAATAGACCTGTAAGTTGAATGAAACATATGTGCACATCCTGCCATCCCCATGAAGTCAAAGAAATAAATGCCCTACAAGGCCCAGCTAGATTTGCTAGTACAACAAAGACCTTTCTTCTTTATACTGTTTAAGCAATAATCTAACCTTTCAGATTGACCAATTTTTTAGATTCTTTCCTCTTTGGCATAGATTTTTTGTTAAGATTCTAACATATATCACATCTTTCTGCTTTTGCATGGTACTACTCGGAGGGCTTTCTATAAAATTTTTCAAGTGTTGAATAGTTTAGATAGTCTTTATATCTGTACTAAATGATAAGCCATGTCTGAGCTTCAGTTTCATATCTAGTAAAAAATTGAAATAAAGTTATTTAAAAAAATTACAAGTTGCATTACTATACTGTTCACATTTATGGTGGCATATGTTGGTTTGTATATGAGTGCTGGTAATATTTATAATTTGAAACTATGTTATAAAGAAATGCTTTTTTTTTCTTTCAGTTATATAAGCTGTAATAATAATACAAATTATTATAAACAAAATCTTTTAAATGGCGAAAAATAACATGAAAGTTGTTTGTGTGAGAATTGCATGGCATCTGAAAACTGTTTAAAATACTTTTACTTTAAGTATAGAATATAAGTTATAATCACTGTTCATAAGCTTCAAGTTTGTAGCAAAAATAAAAAAAATTGAAAATACCACTTTTTCAGTGGCAGTTATTTTGATAACCATTTATTCTGTAGTAATGTTTGTCAGTACATATAACCACAATTTATAAGTTTGAACATGGAGTTTAAAAATGAAAGATTGAAGATACCAGTGCTTATTTTTTTCTCTGCCATTTTATTCTGTAGTAATGTTTTTCAGTACATATAACCACAATTTATAAGTTTGAACATGGAGTAAAAAATATGAAAGATTGAAGATACCACTGCTTATTTTTTTCTCTGCCATTTTATTCTGTAGTAATGTTTTTCAGTACATATAACCACAATTTATAAGTTTGAACATGGAGTAAAAAAATGAAAGATTGAAGATACCACTGCCAAATTATTTTCCCTTTTTGTGGCATTCATTTGGTAACCACTTTTTTTCTTCTTTCTTTCTTTCTAATCTGTCAGGCATTATAAACTGGCATGTATATCATTGTTGTGATTGGATTATTCAGTGATTTTTTCAAAGGAAATAATTTACATAGCGTGTTTCCTTAAATCAATTTTTATTTGTTTTTGTGCAAACAAACTTGGTGCCTAATAAAAAATGTAATTACATCTTTATTTTGAGCACGTATATTTTAAATTTACTTTTGCATAAAATTAAATGTGCTCTTTTATCTTGGATACCTATCAGGTGTGTATATTTAGTAATTGATAAGAATACGGAGCAAGTACCAATATCTACTTGCCTGGTTAAAAGCTTTTATGTAATTACACTAAGAAATATGTAATTTTCTATAATAAAACTAACTATTCAGACAACAAGGCCAAAAACAGAAATAAAACTTGGTGGGGAAACTTCAACTATCATTCCCTTTATTGCTGTAATTTTTAACCTAGACGTTTTAGATTTCATTATGCTGTTCATATAAGTATGCAACTGTTTTGGAGAGTTTTAATAAAAAGTTTAATCTAATAAACAATGTTTCAGTACCATTGTGGGGGCCCTATGTTTGCAGATACCTCTCATCCTAAGGTACATTTTATCCTCCCCACAATGTAGTTTATTCCCAGTTTTATTTGTCTGTTTTTTTGTTGTTGTTTTTTTATCTGAGATGCTTTTTGTTTTTGGCTTTCTTGTTTGAATAGTTGTACTAACAATTTAACGTAATGGTTATTTAATAGTTTCATATATTTATATACATACAAGTAGTTTACTATAAATAATTAAGCAAGGGTCATGTTTGTAGGAATACATTTACAGCCATATGCAGATGGGTAAATGTTCGGATTCAGTTACACAATTGAAAATACTAACTGATTACAAGTGGCAACCACATACTGGCACTTTATTGATTTTCTTTTCCTGTTCTACATTTGTCAAGAAAAGAATTAACAGTTAATATTGAAATATAATTTTCCAGCCTGTCTTGAACTACAGTAGTTATGTATGTATCAGTATTTAGCATTAATGTTTGTGTTTTTCAGCTAAATGTGTAAATGACCGTACACCTTTTATTCCACCGTATGAATCGGAATCTCATGCTTTCAGTGAAGATGGTACTTTTTACTCACCATTAGGTAAGGATGTTTTCTCAAATGTTGACATACTATTAAATAGTATTATACATTATAATAAAGTATTATTTTTATGACAAGCATATTGGATAATTACGTGTATAAGACCAAGTAACACTGGGTTTGGCATGGCCTGGTGGTTATGGTGCTCAACTAACAATCTGTAGGTCACAGATTTGGATTCTCATCACCAAACATGCTCGCCCTTTCAGCCATGAGGGTGTTATAGTGTAACAGTCAATCCCACTATTTATAGTTAAAAGAGCAGGTTACGAATTTGTGGTAGATTATATTGACCAGCTACCTTCAATCTGGTCAATCACAACTAAATTATGGACAGCTAGTGCAGACAGACAAACATCAAGTTGGTTTGCATGAAATTCAGACAAACAAACAAGCTAATTTACATTTTTTAGATGATACAGGTAAATCCATATTTTTGCTATTTATTAGTGATAAGATTAAAAAAAATATTCTAATAAGATGTGAAACATTTATTCAAGTTAAGGTAAAAAAAAACAAGGTATGAACTTAATAAAAAATCAAAATATAAATGTGTTAAAAATGAGAACAAGAAATAGTGCAACATGATTTTCATTTCCTCTTCTTTTCTGATAAGTTTATTTAGTTTCAAAAGTATTTAGCTTTATCAGTTTTCTGAGATTTGATAATTTTAAAAGTTTGTGTTGGTAGCCTTCAAACTAACAATTCCAACTGAACCTATTATGTTTTGTCCTGAGCTATTAATTAATATTATTTGAAGTGCTGAAGAACTAAATATATTGTAAACAAAAGGTTACTTAAATGCTTGTATTTTCAGAGAAAATTTTAATTCACCTGCACCTGCGTACATGAACAAATCATAAATAATATGATTGCGATCCACTCTTTTTTGCATTTTTCCCCTTCAGTTGACTGAATATGCTCAGGGTCAGTCCAATGGATTGACCTTATATTGATATAAAATATAAGGTCTCATACTTGTGTGTGGCCCGGCATGGCCAGGTGGTTAAGGCGCTGGACTCGCAATCTGAGGGTCGCGGGTTCGAATCCTCGTCACACCAAACATGCTCGCCCTTTCAGTTGTGGGGGCGTTATAATGTGACGGTCAATCCCACTATTCATTGGTAAAAGAGTAGCCCAAGAGTTGACGGTGGATGGTGATGACTAGCTGCCTTCCCTCTAGTCTTACACTGCTAAATTAGGGACGGCTAGTGCAGATAGCCCTAGTGTAGCTTTGCGCGAAATTCAAAACAAACAAACAAACTCATGCTGGTGTTGTAGTCCTATAAAAGTGTTGACTTTCAGCATGAAAGTCTGTATGATGAAGTTCAAAAGACATTAGCTTTATTATTGTTTTTTGCACTACTTTTATGGTGAATGTATAACTTAATTAGGATAAGGTACATATGATAGATACATGTAATTATAAAAACGTCAATATCTGAAACTTGTTTACATATTATTTTGTTTAATCAGTTTATGTGGTCATTAATACAGAGTAAAAATTGATTTAAGCCTAATTTTGCATTCCAAGACTTCTTCTGCATGTAATAGAACTTGAATTTAGTGTTTACTCCTCATTGAAAAGTTGCACATTTTATATGGTGCTAATTTCATATCCTTTTATTCTGTCATCTGTTCTGATTCTTTTAGAGAAAAAAAAAACTGAGCAGAATATTTTGCTTTTAAAATTATATTGATCATATTTGGAGAAAATCAGCTTTTACTTTGCCATAGCATTTAGCATGTACTTTAGAGAATTATAACTGTAACATCAGTATGGTGCTTATTTCATATCCTTTTATTCTGTCATCTGTTTTGATTCTTTTAGAGAAAAAAAAAACTGAGCAGAATATTTTGCCTTTAAAATTATATTGATCATATTTGGAGAAAATCAGCATTTTACTTTGCCATAGCATTTAGCATGTACTTTAGAGAATTATAACTGTAACATCAGCGGTAGTTGAATCGGTTTGTTGTTCTAAATATCGAAATAATACACATTTGGTAAGCCTGTAATATTTATTTGCACATATTTTTATGTTAAAATGTAAAAATGAGTATAATTGTACCAATTCAAGTATTATTATACATTTATACTAATTGTTTTATTATGAAAATACAGTTGTTAATCATCTAGTTGTACAGGTGATTTGGTTTTCATTTATGGTTCAAAAGGAACACCTTATTAACAAACAAGCCATCCTGGTGGCTCAGTGGTAAGTTTGAAGACTCACAACACAAAAAACTGGGCTTTGATGCTTGTGTTGGGCACAGAACAGATAGCCCATTGTGTAGCTTTGTGCTTAATAACAAACAAACAAACAATACTGACAAACAAAATAATTAACCAGGAGTATTGAAGTTCAGAGTTTTAATTCACTATTACATCTTTTAAGATGGTTTATGTGCAAATTGTTCTAACTCATTGTTTAAAGGCCAAGTGGTTAGGATATTTGACTTGCAATTTGTGGGTTGCTGGTTCGAATCCCCATCCCACCAAACATGCTCGCCCTTTCAACAACGGGGACATTATAATGTGATGGTTGATCCTATTATCTGTTGGTAAAAGAGTAGCCCAAAAGTTGGTAGTGGGTAGTGTTGACTAGCTGCCTTCCCTCTAGTCTATTACTGCTAAATTAGGGGCGGCTAGCACAGATAGCCCTTATGTAGCTTTGCACAAAATTCTAAAACAAACAAACATTTTGCAAGATGTTACATTCTCAGATGAAAAACTGTAGTAACATTTTTGTCAACTTCTGGTAAATGTAAAAAAAACTTTTTTTCTTTCTTTTACACTTAGACTCAAAACTGAAAAATGAACTATTGCATCCTATGATAGTGTACCACAAATTAATTGGGCCGAGTTTTTCAGTTTTATTTTAAAAATGGAAATTGCATACTACCATTTATAATAAATGATTTTATGGCTACATTATGCAAGAAACAGCAACATCAATCTTTATATATATAGATATTACTTGTATTGTAATACAAGTTGATTGTCTGACCTCAATACTAATATTTTTACTCATCGATGAAATGTATTTTCTTTTGAATTTTTAATGTTCATAAAATATATGTTGACAAATAACAGATTTAAGACTCTGCAAGAACTAAATGTTTTTTGTAATTTTTGCTTAAAACATATCTGGCTCAGTGTGCTTTTCTTGTAGTATATAACCTGTACAAAAGCACAATGAGACCCAGTAAAGAAACTGCCATACATTTTCTGTTGTTATGGCTTTTGGGAAGGAGTAATGATATTCTCTCCTCAGTTACTATGTATTGTATCTTCTGTTGCTGTTTAAGCACGAGTGATAAAATCCAAGAATTTTTATCATTTATGAAAGTGTGTCTGTTATCCAGGTAGTACAATAGGAGATGTAGAGGATGATGTGGAAGAACACGAGTCTGATTGTCCACCT
>NW_013666728.1:59108-71978 GCF_000517525.1 Limulus polyphemus | reverse complement strand
ATGCAAGTGACCATAGTGTACTTGTAGTCAACATACAATGCAAGTGACCATAGTGTACTTGTAGTCAACATACAATGCAAGTGACCATAGTATACTAGTACTCTACAGACAATGCAAGTGACCATAGTGTACTTGTAGTGTACAGACAATGCAAGTGACCATAGTGTACTAGTAGTCTACAGACAAAGCAAGTTATCATAGTGTACTAGTACTCTACAGACAATGCAAGTGACCATAGTGTACTAGTAGTCTACAGACAACGCAAGTTACCATAGTGTACTTGTAGTATACAGACAATGCAAGTGACCATAGTGTACTTGTAGTGTACAGACTACACAGACATGTTACCAAAGCTAATAAGGAATGTGTTAAAATAAAACCAATGATTCAGTTTGTTTATGCTTTAGGCCAAATACCCATTTTTGTTTGATGTGTTATTCAATTGCATCTCACTTTTGGGTTTTGAAGAGCACCCTCCTACAGCTTTGTTATCCAACTGTTTGAAGTTTTGAAGAGCACCCTCTTACAGCTTTGTTATCCCACTGTTTGAAGTTTTGAAATGCACCATCCCACAGCTTTGTTATCCCACTGTTTGAAGTTTTGAAGAGCACCCTCCCACAGCTTTGTTATCCCACTGTTTGAAGTTTTGAAATGCACCATCCCACAGCTTTGTTATCCCACTGTTTGAAGTTTGATAGCCATTTGAACATTTTTTTGTTTGGTTATCTCTCCTAAGCAGTGGTATTTGAACTGTTACATGTCATTTAGGGCCAGTTATGGCCACTTCATGCTAATGTGTGGAGGCAACATTCACACATGTAGTTACAGCTATGTCATTGGCAAGATCTTTACTGGATTGTCATGTATCACGTAAAGACCACACTTTGTATTTGTGCCTAAAATTACTACACTCTGGAGTTCATTAATTTCTACTTAATGTACCTTCACAAATAAAACTGTTGTCTTCTACTTCAGGGGGTGGAGTACAAAATAAAAGTTGATGAAGCCATGGAAGAGGCTCTGGAGATTATTTCTACTGGAAGCTGGAAGACAGAAAAACTTGTAAATGAAGATATCGTCCAGAGCCGAGAAGTTTCGAAGTATGGTAAAGTTTTCAAGTTTGTGGTGAGCACTGATTACATTAATTAATAAGTCAGTGACCCAGAATTTATAATAATTTTTTTATACAAGCTTAAAAGCATGATTTTTAAATCAATTTCCTCTTTTTTTTTACTTGACTTGGACAGTGGCATATTTATTTTTTCTCTTCTAAAGCTGATAAGAGTTTTGTACTTCTAAGTGACATTAAAAACCTTGACTATGATGAATTGTTGTAGTAATCAAGTAAGGTAAGACGTTAAGCAGAGCTACATAACAAAGTGGTAAAAGAGAAAAGCAGTAAAGTAAAATTCTCACATTCAATAGCTCTTGATAGCAATTAGCTGAAAACAATTTGTCGTAGACTTGTAACTCTATGAGTCATGTGTAAAACGTTGTTATTACTTCATGTGAGTTATAAGTGATGGAAATGCAAATGTAATACTCAGGGGGAGGGGAGTATTTGAACAAAGTATGTCTAGAACATTAAGTATTTAAATGTAGGGAATCACTAATTTGGGAGGTAGAAGTTAACTGTCAATTGAATGTTTAGCCTAAATAATGTCAAAGCTTCCTTTTGTTTTTATCAACTAATTTATTTCTGCCATTTTCAGTTTCGAGGAATTGCCCTATAAATACGAAGATGTACCTATGTATAGATTATTATTTGGTGATTTTCCATTTGCAAATAAATTAACATTTTATGCTTGCAAGTACAAACAACATAATTAGAAAAGAGAAGTGTAAGTCATGGACAAATAATTTGGTAATTTATATCCAGTTTTTGTTTTGAAGTCATATATTTGACTTTTGATGTGCTGTTTTAGTTTAGTGTTTGTTTCAATATGTAAAATATCAAGTTGTTTTTTTGAACCAGACAAAAGAAATACACATCTACTTATTTTCGTTGCTAGTACCTGCTGATAACAAATTAATCACATTTAATATACATATATTCTTCACAAAGTACCAGCATTTTATTTTAAAAAATTGAAAACTTGTATTGAGGTAGTATATAAAATTAACTGACCTTTAGTACAAAATCAGTAATAAACTGTTTTTTTTTCTTATGGGTAAACATTCTCATGGTTGGGTACCACCAGGTGGAGATAAACTTTGTTCTCATATACAAGTTCAAGCATTATGTGACGTTTCTTCATACTTCATTATTTTAATATTTCCTGATATTTATTGTATGTTGAAGGTCTCTTTCGAGCAACTGGATTTTCTTACTAACATTTTCAATAACTTGATTTTGAACCATTTGTGAAGAGAAGAATTAGATATTAGCCAAGTTACCCTGATCCTGTAACTTTTTACACTAGACTAATTATTTGTGATTTTTATCGTTCAGTTGTAGTTTTTTCACTGTAAGCTACCAGCTTACTCGATGCATTCATAGAAGGGGCAAGTCAAAAGGGCTAAGTTCTCAAAATTGTTATAGCTCTTAATTTGTTGTGTTTTTATTACTAGCTTCAAGCCATTAATTTATAGTGTGGTCACTTTCCTAAGGGAAGTTATTGTTTAGATATGAACTACCCACATATTGATCGTATCTGTGGCATACTCATTTTAATTATGTTGTTTGTAAAAAAAAAAATTCTAATTTCTACAGTTTGTTTCATTAAGATGATTTATGCCAGATCAAAGGCTCACAGTTTAGTATTCCACAAATTTGATTATGAAAGAAAGTTGTTTAGGTAAAGAATTTACATTCATACAGTATAGTCAACTTGATTTAAAATTTTTATGCATACATCTTTTATATCTAAGGCATTTCATAAGATTGTTTATTAGTTTTTTATGTTATTGTTGCAGCATTAAAGTTTCCTTAAAGTAATTTGATGGTCGGAATCTCTGCCATTGAAGGCACTTAGTTAACTAGTCAATGTATGTGTTTATATTCAATTGTCCTAAAGCTGTTTTGATAGACTACAGGTAGACCTCTATAAACTTAACATAACCTAAATTAACATAGTTGATTAGTTGCTGTATTTGTTTATATTAGACCATTCTACATTTTTTTTTGATGGGCTATAGCTAGATCTCTATAAACTAAACATAACCTAGTTGGTTAGTTGCTGTATTTGTTTACATTAGACCATTCTACATTTTTTTTGATGGACTACAGCTAGATCTCTATAAACTAAACACAACCTAAATTAACATAGTTGATTAGTTGCTGTATTTGTTTATACTAGACCATTCTACATCTTTTTTTTGATGGGCTACAGCTAGATCTCTATAAACTTAACATAACCTAAACTAACCTAGTTGACTAGTTGCTGTGGTTGTTTGAATTAGACTATTTTACAGTTGTTTTGATAGACTTGTATAAACCTAAATTAACCTAGTTGACTAGTTGCTGTTGTTGTTTGAATTAGACTATTTTACAGTTGTTTTGATAGACTTTTATAAACCTAAAGTCAGTCTACTATGTTTACTTCAAATAGCTAGACTTTAGAAGTAGTCATTATGTATTATTTTCTTTAAATATATATATATATACTTTAACCATTTATCATCTTTCTTTTACAGGGCAAAGTAAAAATTACAAATTTCCCTTTCACATCCATAAATGATATTTAATTATTTAAAAAGGACATTAACAAACTACCTGCTAGCAACAATGCCTCCAGCTCCATCTGTGGCAACTATGTAAACAATATCTGTATAACTGTCAATTTTTTGAAGAACCTGGAAAAGGATAAGAATCAAATGTTATTATTAGTAACTTATTTCTGTTACTCAAGTTCACCAACTTAATCTATTTCATGACAAAACAGTAAGCTTAAGTAATTGACAAGTAAATAGTCTTGACAAGTACTACATCTGTCAAATTCCAGCCAGCCTAATGAGCCCTGGTATTGTGCCAAAGGCCTCGTGGGCATTGGATACAGCATATATAGTGTGGTTAATATAATATTATTTAGTCTTCTTAACTTTCACAAATAACTTCCAGTAATTTTTTAAAGAGCCTTCCAATCTTATGCCTACCCCTGACTTCATGGTGTAATTTTAAAGATACAAGAAAAACTCTGCACATCTTTCACTAACATACAGACGTTTTACTACCATCCACCAAAATGCCATATAACTTATTATTACACAACCTAAAATTTAATAACAAGTATTAAAACTAGGGCAGCAATGATCAGTAAAAGCCTGAATAATACAATTAAGAAGCTTAAAAGCTTCTTGCAGTGACTTCAAAACTAATCAACTTAACAACTAGTGTCTTTTATAGCATGAAACTATCACTTCAAGTTTGTGTATACAAGTTTCACAATTACACTTTTAGACTAAATATGGAAGTGTTTTTTTTCTCCATTATTAAAAATAATTTTTTTTTACCAACAGGAAAATTACAGTAATTATCACTTAAAGAAAAAAGTTGCCTAATTTAAAAACCTTCATTTGTTTAATTGTGGGGTTCCATTCTGGCACGCTTTCAATATTGTAGAAAAGATCTTGAATCACTTTTTGAGGCAAGGATTATCCTCATTCTTGTCTTTCTCCAGTACAGAGATACAATAAGTGGGAGAAATATGGGATTATTAATACTTTTCAAAAATCTTTGACAATATGAAGACATATATTACTTGTCCAAAATGGGGTCATATCCAATGGACATATATTACTTGTCCAATACGGGGTCATATCCAATAGATGTAGTGCTTTATTGCTGATGAAAATTAATGAAGAAGATCAATAAATAAAGCATTAATGATGTCCAAAGCTTAGAAACCTGCAGCAACTTGAACAATACACCCAACAAAAATTAAACAAATCAGTGCTCACAGACCACTTAAACATTTACTACGATAACAGAGTAGGAATTATTCCAAAACAGTCTTGATATGATTTTTTGAACATTTTATTTTGCAATAATGGATTAAAGGTCTAAAAAATATTATAATGACCCCTTTCACTATCAATTAGTAAGTTCTATTTTCATCTTGGAATATTAATCCAAGTAATTATTGTCATTATAATTTCTAAAAATGCTTTTATGAAAGATAATGCCAAATTTGTTTTTTCAATTGGTCATTTCCATTCCTTCCAAAATATTCTTTACCAAAGATCAACAGCTGTCACCCAAATATAATATTTCATTATGGACAACTTTAGGAGAAAAATAAACTTCTTTGAAACTGATTACTAATATTTCCAAACAATTTTTCAATAGAAGAGAAAAAAAACCATTGGACATGACCCCGTATTGGACAAGTAATATATGTCCATTGGATATGACCCCGTATTGGACAAGTAATATATGTCCATTGGATATGACCCCGTATTGGACAAGTAATATATGTCCATTGGATATGACCTCGTATTGGACAAGTAATATAGATTATAATTGTGAATTTACTACATGCATTTGCATGAAATTTGGCAAGCTTTTAGTAAAATGTACAAAAAAAGACAAGTATTACAAAAGTATTTGTACTCAAGATATATCTGTGAAATGACGATGTCAGTCTGACTCAGACTCTGACGATTCAGAGTGTAAAGTGTTGCTTATGTGAAGAATAAATGTACTTTTATTCATCGTACAGTTTGCATAATCTCCAGAACCTCTGAAATGCATATTTACAGTTTTTTTTCAGAATCTTTGCATACTGTATCTGTTATTTACCCACTTCTACCATGATCACTAAATCAGAAATGTTGGGTAAGATGAATAGATTTGATAAATCTGATATCAAATACATAATACCATGTTGAATAGCATGCTGCAAAAAGTCACGGTGTGCACCTCCACTCATGCACATAGGGTTAAGGCATTTCTTTGATAAATTTCAAATCAAGAAAGTTCAAAATTATTATTCTATTTTTGTTCTGTTATGAAATCTACATCATAGACTCCTGTTTTGGACTTCTGAGGAAACATTGTCTTTACAGACTATTTGATTTTGGTACTGTACAAATTACATGACAGTGCTGTTTTGGTAGTTTGGCATTTTCTGAAGGGGTCATCTCTCTAACAGTGTAAAAAATACCTTTGACGAAAAACAAGTTATGAATATTCTAGAACTGTATTTTAAGATTATTCTGCAGGTGATTAAAGCACTTCATGGAAATGGGTTTATATTTCAATACGATGTCCCTCACTAACATTTATGTAATTCCCTTTTCAACCTGTTCTAATATTAAATCTTGAATGCTGATAAAAACATCTTACTATGGCAACTCAAGATTCAAGAGTAAAAAGTGAAAGAAAACAATTTCATATTTCCTGAAAATATTTTATACTTCTGAAAGATAATTGAAATCAGAAAAAAATTAAAAGCTGTATTCTCCCTCTTCTAATTTTCCATTGCTTTGGAATTCTTTTTCGGTGCACTTTAAAAAAAAATTATAATCATCTAACCAATTTCATGCTCAAGACGAAATCGTCAATACGGTTTTATTCATGATTACTTATTACTGTTTACAGCTAGTAAATCATATGTCCTAAACAAAAATTTTATATGAACAGAAATTAGCAAAATTAATCTTCTTATAGGTGTAATAATTCAATGTTTTCTATCTTTTTCTTGTAGAAATAATATTCCAGTCAGTCTCAAAAATATCAAGGTTATAAGTTCTATGGTGTACAACTTAAGTTATTTCTTATAATTACAACATGCACCTTTGCATAACAGTGGAAGTAGTAATAATATTTATGTAATAACTTCTACATAAGAGTATAGATTTATATAATATACCAAATCATGTATTTACAACTTTATTTTAGTTTTATAACTGCATTACCTGACATGCTTGGCTTGTGGAGGCATGCTAGGGTGTGTTACAGACACCATAGCACTAATAATAGACCCACCTCGATTCTGCAACATCCTAACTATTACAAAATCCCTGTGAAAAAAACACAAATTTAAGCATACATTTAAAGAATCCTACTGAATACTCAGTAAAATTCAAGTATAAGCTATAGGGTATCATATCTTTTTTTAACTTGATTTCTTGAACCTAAGTGTTTTTCAAATAACTTGAGCACTTTTGAAAGATGGATCTTTCTTTTTAGGGGCAAACTGAAAGTGCTTGGGTTATAGAGTATCGTATCTTTGAGACTGTTTTTGTGGTGATATCGAAAGTCTTCTTTTTTGAAGTTTGTACACTTTAAAATTAATTCTTCTTTTTATAATTCTATTTAAAAGTACTAATCTCTTGGTATAATGACATTTATTGGTTTTCATAGTAAATTCTGAAAAGTTTTTTAAAAGTGAAATTTTCTTTCCATATTTCCAACTATCAAAGTGTTGCGGACATACAAGGGATATATATAAATTATATATTGTTTTATAATGTAGCAGCTTTTTTTGAAAATTTATTTCTACCAAGATATCTCTTCTAGTATGTCATACTTAACTTGTTAACTTTGCTGTTTTTGTTTTGGGTAGCTTTGTGAAATAGGTAGTGCTCAGAAGAGAGGAGAAATGTCAATTTTTTATGTATTTCAAATCGTTACTACAGGTAAATGAAATTGATTTTCAATGTGAGAAAACTCCTCCAAAATAACTAATTGTAGTTTATAGACAGATTAAGAGTAACTAAAACGTTTTATTGTGGTAGATATGTTAGTTTAATCCTGAAGTAAATAATTAAAACCTTAAAACAAATATAACATCATCATTATTATTATAGAGGGGAACATGGACCCAGTGTTTATGTATTTAGTCCGGTGGATGGGAGTACGTGTCACCTGCAGTGGTTGGTGAACACAGATCTTAAGGTGATAATCATATTTTACTTTTCTTACTGTAACTATAATTTTCTCCCGTGTCTTCTCATTAAATCACACGGTTTATAATGAGCAAAAATTTACATTTAGAAAAAAAAATCCTCTTTACTGTTCAGATAATAATAACAAAAACTTTTTATTTCAGCCCACTTTTTACCATTATGGCTTTATCAGGGCTAGTAGTACAATAACAGTATTTCTACAACTAGTTCTGAAGAAGCCACAAAAAAGAAAACTTGGCTGGAATAAAAAGTTTTTATTTTGAACACTATTAGCTTGGAGAGTGAAGGTAATTTTCTCTATATTTATTGCCCAAATGTTTAAACCCTCCAGTATGCACTACAAATTCTTAAAAACAACATTATTGTATTATATTGAAATTCGTAGCACAAGTGCATTTAAAACAACTCCGTGTAATTGTCTAATTATGAAACAATAATTGTTTACCTTTATTACTATTCATCTCATTGTGGTCACTTGTAATTATTTCTTAGTTTGGAAATAAACTGTAATTCATAATATTTAATTTTTTAACAAGTTTTAAAAACCTTAGTATTTTTATATTGCACTCCAGTGGCTCGGTGATAAGACTGGGCTCATAATGCTAAAAATAAAGTTTTGATACCCATAGTGGGCACAGCATAAATACCCTGTATATGTAGCTTTGTGCTTAATTATAAACAAATAAATTTTTATAGTTTGTTAGTTATAAATCATATTTATATAAGCTTCTATAATTTTTAGGTGGTTTGCTAACTTACATGATTAAATAATCCTTTTTCTGCTACTATATCTCTTTCTTTCTTTTAGGGTTGGCTTCCCCAGTATTTAATTGACCAGACTATGGCATCTTTAATGTTTAATTATGTTAAGCACTTGCGAGCTTATGTCAGAAATGGAACCAATAACAGTGACGAATAAATGCAACGAACATTTCAGTCTAATAATGAATTCAAAGAACTTCACAGAATTGTGTATTAAATGCTCAGGAAGCATTATACAGAAGATCGAGTGGGAAAAGCATTCATGCAAAGACTTGTTGTAATGAGTCTAAACTTGAAGGAAAACTTGGAAATTCTCCTAATATTTTAAGTTTTTTTTGTTGTTGTTGTTGTTGTTTAATATATGCATTATTATAAGTTTTGGAAGTATCTTTTATAGCCTGACAGCTATAAATTACAAATTAATGTATTTGTATCTCATGATGATCTGACTGGTTACAAATATTTTGTGTGTGTGTGCGTATATATATAAAAGAAAACACTGGAATATCAGATTTCTTTTATAAATTTCTTCTGCCAATTTCCTGAAGCGTGACCTTTGGAGTCACAAGCTTGTAGAAGAACTTAAAAAACTGAGAGAGAATAAGTAAGAAATGTTAGGTAATCAGTAGGGGTTAATTATTCTATTCTGAAAGGTTTTGTTTTATATATATATTAGAATGTATGATATGATTATTTTTCTATGTATTATATTGGCCTCAAAAATTATTTTGAACTTCAATTTCGATTTTTTCAAACCATAAAGACACATTGTTTTTGTTTGACTTTATCACATGTTCTACAATGTTGTAGCTTTTTTTAGTTTTAACACATATCTAAGTACTTAGTGAAAGTGCAATACAATAAATATTTGCAAAGTTTATCAGCGCCCCCTAGATTTTACATGTTTCGTGTCCTTATACGATATAAAGTTATTGCTTACAACTTTACAGTTTAACATTTGGCATCAGTACATATTCGTTTTTAAAATATAAAATGTATTAATTACAATTCTTGTACTACTAGCCCTGATGAAACCGTGAGAAACGCCCGAAATAAAGATTTTTATTATTATATAGACAGCAAAGGTCGTTTTTTTCTAACTTTATTGCCAAAATATTCATTGCAGTAAGTTACAAAATAAACATTCCTCCCCTTGGGGCTGAGAGTGTGTTATTAGAGTAATCGTCAAACCCAGTTATTTGATTAGATTATCCAAAAAGTTGGCGGTGGGTGTTGTTGACTAACTGCTTTTCCTGTAGACACGCTTCTAAGTGGAGGAACGTCTAGCGCAGATAGCCCTCGATTAGCTCCGCGCGAAAATTCAACAAACATATTATTAAAAGTGTAATTATGTAGTTGGCCAGTTTTCCTGACAGGTTGCCCCCATCTGGTCAGCAATTTTAAACTTAGGATGGCTGTGCTGAACCTTGGGTCTCTTACTTAGATCATATATCACATAAGGTATCTTTCAACTCTAAAATACCCAGTACTCATAATTCGATATGTCATTTTATTACTGTTGACTAGGCATATATAAAAAAAACATATGACCATTTTAGCCCGAAGTGCTCAATTTCGAACAACAAGCTTAATTCAAGTTGTTGTTTTTCATTTTTTGTATATATGAAACTCTAATAGAGTAATACGTACATTCCAAAACTACGAGAAGGAAGTGCTACAGTGATTATTAAATGAGTTATTTTCACAGAATGCACATCACTACGAAGATGGTAATACATAATTCAAACACACCTTTAAACTGGAATTCGCGTATGTTTATGTGAATTGAATAACGTGATGGCCTGTTCATAGAAAACACCAGTGGGCGTAGCCACAGTTGGGCGTGGTCAGGCCATGGCCCGCTCAATCAGCACCTAGGCCCACCCAATATGTGACTGCTTGATGGTTCGTATATTTAAATACGTCATACATATCGTTTTTTATTGTTTTTTTTTATCTCTCTGTAACTTGTACGTCTCCATTCCGTCCATTGTAACTCCAGGACCACCCAAAATTTCGTACCTGGCTACGCCACTGCAAATATTTGGTTATCTGATCAACTGATTTTGTTGACATTATTAAGAAAGGCAGCTTCAGGTAATACCAAACATATGATTATTTTAGAATGTAGGTTTTCGATTTGCATATTCATGTCAAAGATAAATTAGTTTAATCATCTGGAATATCTGAAGCATTTGTTTTTTTGTGGTAGATTTCCATAAAATGTCGTATTTATCGGTGTCAATTTTTTCTTCTATCAAGTTAAATGTAATCTTATGTTTTTTCTACTTTTACTTACATAGCTCATAAATATATTCAGGTTAGTGATCTCTGTGTCCTTTAACCTTGATTTAATTATTCAGTATGAAGAAATAATATATTTAGTGGAGAGAAATGAGGAGTTGCGTCTTTTTTATTTTATATTTCACTGTCGACTTGACAAGTACTTTAAATACCATTTTCTCAACGTTAAACTTGTCATTGTAGAGAATGAGGCGTAATCAGACAGCAAGTGTTTTATTTCACTTGCTTTCTTAATTTTATTCGAGTTTTACTTTTACATTTTAATTTTGGCGGTGTTAACAACACACCATGTGGTTCGTTTCATGTAGATGGCGGGACGGTGTGTCATTGGACTTGTAGGCCTACTGACTTAACATGTTCTAGAAACTAACACCTACTGGCCAACTTCTTCATATTTATGTATCTATCATCAGTATGTTATCTGCCTTGTACAACAACTTGTCATGCTGATACCAACAGTCTAGCCCAGGAAGAAATTAAAATGTCGGTCAAGCTCTTAAAGTAAAAAAGAGATAAAAATGGGAACATTCATACAGTAAGAGGTTTGAGGAACCTTGCAATCGAAGACATACTCAAGAACCTTGAAAGTTTCATGGTGATCAGAGATCGGAAAGTTTGAAAACTTTCGTTAGGGGGACAAACTCAAGTCCCTTTGTAATTTATATATATATTCTTAAGTAGTTTTTTTTTAAGAGATGGTACTGCAGCTTTCTGACAGCTTTAAGGCTATTTATCACGTAGGTAATCATAGTTAGAAATCACTCGGATTATGTTTAGGGTCAGTGAAAATTATAAAGTATGATTGAAATAATTGTATTTCATTATTTATTATATCGAGAAAAAAAATGCTGTTGACATTTATGGGATCGTTTTTATAACAACGTAACACAATATTAATATAACTGATACATTTCTGTCCGATATTTTTATTACTATAAATGGTTACATTCGTCATCGTAAAGGTCCAGAGCCGTATCCAGTTATTTTTGCTCCCTGGGCAAGTTTCACGAACTGCCCTCCTCTTTTCTCCGTGACCAATGAATGCTGATCGGGCGATCTGTCCGAGGAGGTTCCATATAATGTACACAGCGTGGTCACAAGTAAATAGACACCACCTTTTCAGAAAAAATGAAAATTTTCAGTCATATTCACACGAATTCATATATTTATAATTTAATTAATATCTAGTAGATCTTCCTTTCGCTTCGTGGAGTTCGTTGATCCTTTGGGGCATCGTGAGAATCATCTTGTCAATTTTAGATTGTGGGATTTTTGTTCACTCTTGCTTCAAAACTTGGAGTAGATCGCTCTTCGAAGTTAGTTTTTTTGGTTGTTTCTTGACTTGCCGGTCGAGTATCGCCCAGAGGTTTTCGATGGAGTTCATGTCAGGAGATTGACTCGGCCAGGGCAACTTCTGGATACCATTTTCTTCCTGCCACTTTTGGGTGTTTCTAGCAGTGTGACACGGTGCTCCATCTTCCTGGAACAACTTTGTGTTCTTGTCCACGAAACCAGAAGAATAAAGTGGCAAGAGTCCTTCCTCCAATATTTCGCAAAATTTATGTTGCCAACGCACTCCGCTAAGCTCGATCTCCCACCAACGCTAAAACCACCATGCTTCACAGTTGGCTGCGATCTGTTGAGCCAAAACTCTTGGTGAAACATTCTCCAGACCCATATCCTTCCACTGTTCGAAAATTGAGCGAATCTTGATTCGTCTGAGGACAATACGGTCTTCCAAAAGTCCAGAGGCTTGGTCATCATATCACTTGCCCACTTCTTTCGTCTGACTATGTTGGCAGGTCTTAATAAGGGCTTCCATCTAGCTGCTCTGCAACGATAACCCAATCTGTGTAGAATCCGTTGCCAACTTTGGCCACTTCTGCAGTCGTTAATCTGGGATCCATTTCAATGCTCCTCTTGACAGCCCGAAAGCAGGATTCTCAAATTCTG
>NW_013666728.1:46535-59049 GCF_000517525.1 Limulus polyphemus | reverse complement strand
ATTTGCCGCTGACTTATTCCACCATCTGCTTGACCAACTATCCTTCCTCTAACAAAATCTTATAATTCGAGAGAACCTTGAGTTCTAAGCATGTTGTAGCACAGGATAATTAGTGTGCGGACCATTTTCATTTATATAGTGCTATGTGAACACAAATTAGTTAGCATAAATCAATTAAATGACGAAAAATTGGGTATCTATTTACTTGTGACTACTCAGTGTACTGAACTTTAGGCCTGCCTAACCTTTTTATGGTCACACCTCTTTGCAGAACAAATGTGTTATTCATGGTCGCTATTCCATCAGTATCAAGTGTTTTCATAACATAGGATAGTTAATAAATGAACATAAATGAATTACCGAACAAATCAATGTTCCACATTTAATTGCAATAAATCTCAGTTTTTACTTTACTTTATAGCAATCACGGATACAGTAAAAAACCGATTGCACTGTGGAGCATGCTTCCTGTAATGTTTGGTAGCCAGCAGAATTTTAGGATGTCCAGGAGTATTGGATATGCTATTTCTCGAGCCCTATTTTTCATTTTCCTAAAAAACTTACAGATATTACGAACGAAGCGTGTAGCTGAATGAGATGGTAAATACCAACACTAGAAAATATAACAATAATTGTGATGTAAGAACAAGACGTCGTAGTTGAAGAATAAGGAGTGCAGGCGGGAACACAAGCCCCATACTAAATATAACAAATTATCTTGGTTAATTCGGACGATAAGTTCAAATGGTAAGTTTTCTGTTTGCCCACCAGTCTGTATAGTTCTGCATAAGTTATTGAATAACAGGCTTAGCGCTCGGATTGCACCCTGGACAACTGCCCCTCCCGCACTACCCTAGATACGGCTCTGGTCCAGAGTGTACGGTTACTTAGCTTTTAGTATACTCAAGATGACAACCGAATCGTTATTAACTGAATTAGAAATTCAAGTAATGGATAACCGTCCAATAGTTATTAACTAAATAATAAATTCAAGTGATGGATAACCGTCCAATTGTTTTTAACTGAATAAGACATTTAAGTAATGGATAATCATCCAATGGTTATTACCTGAATAAGAAGTTTAAGTGATGGATAACCGTCCGGTAGTTATTAACTGAATAAGAATGCAAGTGATGGATAACCGTCCAATAGTTATTAACTGAATAAGAAATGCAAGTGATGGATAACCGTCCAATAGTTATTAACTGAATAAGAAATGCAAGTGATGGATAACCGTCCAATAGTTATTAACCAAATAAGAAATAAGACTTGAAGCCGCACTATTGCGTGCTGCTTGCTCAATTCATCGAGTTTGAATACTGTATGCACAGGTCTTTGCTTCACTGAGTGGATTCTTTAGACAGAAAGAAATCAGCAGGTTGGAAGGGGGCGCTGTGGGTTCGATACTTATTCGGTTTTTCTTGATACTACTAATATTTTATGAACACTAAACACTGTAGTTTTGCCTAAAGCGATATAATCTTAAGTATCTTGTCTAGCTTTCTTTGGTCTTTAAGACCAAAGCCACTGCATATTAACTGGAGGAAAGTAATCCAAAATGTTCAATTGACTTCGTGCACGGATTCATTGGGAGCACAAAAAATAGGAATAAACATTTATTAAAATGAAACAGGTGAAAATAAAAGCAGACTGGTTTTTGTCGCCCCGAGCGACAGAGGCACTCAGATTTTGTTTTACTAAAATATTTATTGGTGTATTTTAAATTTGTGTTGCTTTCCCCTTTGGAAGAAAGTAATTTAAAAAATAGGATGAGATCAGTCCAAGAAAAGAAGAACATTATTTCCTCAGTTGTTTGCCGACCTATTCTTATCAAGACTCAAGTAAAATACACAATTAAAAAAAAAGAATATAATGCTGTTACTCATGATAAGAATATATGTGTTTAAAATAGTTGTGTCATGATTAATTCCGAGAGGTTTTGTATATTGTGACGCACCGTACTGCATCTAACAAGCCTATGTGTCTGCAACATGTTTTATTGTATATTTAGTTAGAACATCACGAAATCCCAAGTTCAAATACACTACCAACAAAGCGATTACACAGGCCTGCGATAGTTTTATTGTCTTAAAATTTTTACATATTCTACAGTAGTTCCTGTACGCTGAATCCGAAAATCATATCCATTTTTCTCCATCGTGTACAGAGTTTTCGTAAAACGTCATATGTACTTTTACATAAGTGGATCATTTTCATTGAAATCGGTTAACATTTTGTTATGCTTGACAACCACTGGCTATAGATTTCTCTAGACCAATCGCGACGCAAGAGTCTTATCGATCGTTCTTAAACTCACGAGAAACACACCGCTAGTATATAAACGGTTAACAGGCCGCATAATGTGTTATTTCTGGACAGTATTTGATTGTGCGTGCACTTTGACATTATTGTTTTCTTCTGGCAACAAGAAGTTGTGTAAATTACCCAAACAAATTCTGTTATATTTGTTGTAAATTTGATCTAAGTAAGTTTTTTTTTCCCGATTTGTAAAAAACCCTTACGTGATAGAAAAAGATGAATATTATTTTCGAAATCCGCGTAGCTGAATTTTGGAAAATCCGTTATTAAAACCAAAACAACTTTTATGAAGTTTAAATTCGTAGGCCTATGTTATTTATTGCTGAATATAATGTACAAGAAAGTGAATGCCAGTAACTTATTAAGAAAACAACAACAAATATTTATCAACTCTGATATAAAAGAATATAATTATTGTTTATTATTCAATTTTGTAAATGTGTGTGTGTGTGTGTTGGACTTATAAATATATAACAACGTTTTGTGTTTACATTTCTACGGTATATTTGTCTTTGGATGTACTATAAAGTTATATAAAACCATCTTTTACTTAGTTTCTTTCAAGTATATCATGCAACTGTTGTTACTTTGACTGTATCTCGTACTGACAAATATAAATGCAAGAATCGTGGTTAATACTGGCTAACCCTCTCGATCAGGTCATGCTTTCGTTCCGAAGACTTGGTTTTGTTTGTTAGAATTTCGCGCAAAGCTACACGAGGGCTATCTGCGCTAGCCGTCCCTAATTTAGCAGTGTAAGACTAGAGGGAAGGCACCTAGTCATCACCAGCCAACTCTTGAGCTACTTTTTTACCAACGAATAGTGGGATTGACTGTCACATTATAACGCCTCCACTGCTGAAAGGGCGAGCATGTTTGGTGTGACGGGGATTCGAACCCGCGACCCACAGATTGCCAGTCGAGCGCCCTAAACACCTGGCCATGCCGGGCCAGAAGATTTGGTACTCATGCAGTCCATGAAAATATTATTGTTCATTTTGAATTAGTCACCTACCGAGTAACCCCTAAAGTTTTATGCAACAATGTTTATTCCTTATTATCAAAAAATTACAAAACGAAGGAATGCTCGTACAAAGGAATTTCCATTTTGAAGGCTTCTCTTTCTTGATTTCGAGAATATTTTTCATTTTTAAATATATGTACGTTTTCTGATTCCATATTTTTGGAGGTTTTATAAAAAGAAAAAAAAAGACTGTGTTATCTTGTATGACAGAATAATAACTATCTTGTCTTTATAACGTTGTTCAAATCCAAAAGAACACGTACACGTATCGTTTTTAGGCATACATCCAGTATTGATCAGTAACTGCTTTTGTCATTACCGAAGGAGCATCAGACACAAAATGTGTACCACCCAAAAAGAACCACACCCTTTGCAGTACTCTTTTGTACGTCACTTTAGGTCTACTGTCGAGATCGGAAATTCTACGTCATTTGAGACTGATATTTCATAAAGTTGGTCAGGTTCTAGAATCTTTAAATAGAGACAATTAACAGCACCGTTAAGCAAGTATATTAGTGCTAAGAATAGGTAGTAATACAGGTTTTACATATATTTTATTTAGAGTCTTAATAACGTCAGAAATTGGTTGTAACCCTCTGAGAAGTTATTTTCCAAGTTAGTAATGGGAAACAAAGTTGTCACATTCACTGAAGAGCAGCTAGACGATTATCAGGTAACGTTGGGTAATTTTTTGACTATTTCACATAATTAGAACTATTTCACATAATTAGACCTAAAGTTACCCGATAATCAGCAGCGAAAAAAATACTACTGATTATCGACTAACTTTAGGTCTAATTATGTGAAATAGTCAAAAATTGCTTCTATTTCTTATACGTTTTTATTGTAGTTCAATATGACGTTTATAAATTTTATCATCCAAAGTTATTATGTTTAATGTAATTTTGTTAGTTTACTCATTATAATTATCGATGGACTTTTTAAAGCAGTTAGAATTAGACTAGAATGATTGATAAACTGACCAAAGTTTATAGCTTGTTTTCGGAAGGCGTTTCAATCTATTGTCAAGACCTTCTTTATCAGATGGAAATTTCAAAGTTAACAAGTTTAAGATCGTGGAGCCCAAGACACCCATTAAAACTAAAACTTTTGGAATTTTCGGATGAATTAACTGAAACCATTTTTTATGAACTATATTGCAAGGTCAATAGAGAATATGCAGATACCGAGGAATGGAGAATTGCTAATCTTTATTCTTTTCGGATGAATTAACTGAAACCATTTTTATATGAACTATATTGTAAGGTCAGTTGTAAATATGCAGATGCCGAGGAATGGGGAATTGCTAATCTTTATTCTTTTCGGATGAATTAACTGAAACCATTTTTTATGAACTATATTGTAAGGTCAGTTGTAAATATGCAGATGCCGAGGAATGGGGAATTGCTAATCTTTATTCTTTTCGGATGAATTAACTGAAACCATTTTTTATGAACTATATTGTAAGGTCAATAGAGAATATGCAGATGCCGAGGAATGGAGAATTGCTAATCTTTATTCTTTTCGGATGAATTAACTGAAACCATTTTTATGAACTATATTGTAAGGTCAATAGAGAATATGCAGATGCTGAGGAATGAAGAGTTGCTAATCTTTACTCTTATTTTTATAGGGAATGATAAGAGTTTCCTTGTAAACCTTAGGCTACATAGTCCTGCTTCTGTATTGGGGAACTTCTAGAGTGTCTGCCAAAAGTTGTTATTCTGTTTGGGTGTGTGGGTTTGAAGTATGGTCCTGACAGAGGCGTGGAATAATCCTCTTATTTTTCGCAGTTTTAGGATGTTGTTCCAAATTTCGTTTATACCTTCTTCCTAGTCTCCGTATATACTTGGTTTTCGGTTTTAATTCTCAAGGCATTTTCTAATTTTCCAATTTTAACAAAACATACAAAACCAGACCGGAAGAAGAAGTCAACCCAGAGTTCTAAACGCCACATACTAACGAAATTTTAGGAAGGATAAGATCCACAAATATAAACACCCTATATTGCTTTTGTCAAGTTGTTATCTGGAAGATGGAAAGAGTGTGGATGTAGTGTATTCAGATTTTCCAAAATGCGTTTGATAAGCTTCCATACAAAAGATTAGCTAATAAAATCACTACAATAATGAGTTGAGGAAAGGCTAGTTAATTGAATTGTATGGCGTTTGGGTTGGAGATAGCAAAATATTATTATTACTGGAGTCCAGTCAAACTGGATCTTTATTGCTAGTAACGGCCCTATTGCTAGTAATGAATTGGATTTACACGTTTAATTATAGATGAGATCCAACTCAAAAGCATGACTGAAGAAAAGGATCTTGGCATATTTGTGAATAAGTCACTCAAGTCGTCAAAGCAGTGTTCTGTTGCTAGTAGTAAAGATAACAGAATTTTAGTGTATTTATAGACATATTAATTACAAGTCAAAAGAGGTAATTACTTCTACACACAAATCACTATTGTAAGCCTCACTTGGAATACAGTTTACAGTTTTGGTCTGCTTATGTAATTAATACTAACTTTCGATCATATCAAACTGTATACTTAGAGTGAACTAAAAATCAACTTGGCAATCAGCATAACTAATCAAATATACTTTTATTTCGATTCTAGTTATAATGATTTAAATACATTGTTTCTTCAGTTTGGTACCCTAGCTGTAACGACATTTTCGGCCATAATTCCAATAATATCTCACGAGGTTTGGCCATCTTGGGAGAATTAAGTCAATCACAAAACAATGAATGATAAAAATAGAAACTAATTGCACTCGATTTTAATTACCCAGCATTTCCCAAACTTGTCATTCACGTCCCCTTAAATAAATATGGTTTCTTGCGCGCCCCCTCCTTTTATAAATGAGTGAAAGAGTGAGTTAAGTGACGAACTTTAATACATCATGCGTATTAAAATGCTATATATATGTTGGAGTACTTAATATTTTCGTAAATGAAAAATATATTAAAACGCTTAGTTTTGCATTATTTCACTATTGACTCTACCTTAACTGTTCGCCTCCCCCCAAGAGATCATTGTACCCCCTGGGGGACTCGCCCCACACTTTGGGAAACGCTGGTATAATCACTACTGTTAATGAAAGTAACATAAATAATATATTACACCTTACTTAGGGAACACAGAAACACTAGCTATTGACTTGAATTAAGGTCGTAGAAGTAAACTTGTTTGAAAAACATAATCTTAATATAAAATGCCTGATTTTTCTCCAATTCTTCCTAACGCGACTTTTGACTAAAGATAACTCATGAAGTCACTCCTACTGTTTAACGTCAAAAGAGAGTAACATCTGTGACAAATCTAAGACAACACGTGTCACTGTTTAAATCGTGTCGAGTTAGTATCTGTAGTTTTCCTGTATTACAACAACAAAAAAACAACAACTAATGTTTATGAAGGTACAAAATAATAAATAAGAAAATGAAATAATACCTGAATCGTCCACAAAAGTATCACAATGTTAAAGGTAATATAAAGAAAACGACACGCTAAATATGTTATGTGGTGTGCCTAACGCTACCACTCTTGCTGTAATGAAACGCAGTAACAAACGCATAGAGCTGGTAGTAATAAATAACGTTAAATATTCAGTAAAAACCGAAAAGAAAACACTACAAGCTTCTAGAAAGTTTTGTAGTAAATCAAACTTAGAAAGGAAAGTTACAACAGTCGTTAATAAGGAAGAATATTTGTTTATTAGAAAGGGGTCAGTGAAGAACTACAAGAATGATTCCGAGGATGAAAGAGGGTAGGATGAGACTTTTTATTTTCTGTTGAGAAAAGAAGAATAAAAGGTGATTTTATAGAAGTCTACAATATTATTCTACGAATCAATAGGATAAATTCCTCTGATTTCTTAGTGCTACATTCTAAAGATAATAGAACGAGAGTATATAAGTTTAAGACTCAGTAAATATAGTTTTTTCTAGAACAAAGTAATAAAGTTATTTTCGAAATTTTGCTCAGATTGTCAAGAGGTAATGTGCTGAGACGTGAGAAATAAGTACGTTGTGCAAAATAGCAATAGTCATCTTACGTAATAATCGTATGTGAAGTAATCAGTTGTTTGCCATGGTATTGTTACGTCTCCGTTAGAAAGAGGTGGCGTGATGCTAGTCACGTGACCTCGCTGACGCAACAGTATATTCGATCTGAATTGAATTAGTAAAGACTGCACGGACGCTGAATATTTAAAAAAATACCGACCAAAGTGTAATTTAGTGTATTAAAGCTTCTTCAAGATTAAAGAAGGTATTTGTTTCATAACTTCTGCCTAACTTCAGGAGCTGCTACTAACACTGTTACACTTGAAATACGTAACATACTTTATATTTAAATATATTCTACGGACCAATGGAAAGTATGGAACATGGTCACGTGGACAATATTGTTTACAGTAAAACAAAACTATTCAGCAACATCGAATGTACGTGTACAGCTAGGGCAGACTGGACTCTAAAAAAATCCAGAAAGGGTCCAAAAACTTGTCATAAATATACATACTTAAAAAGTATATGTGATTTAATGTTAAAACACTGGTCATACGTAATTCACACGATCAGTAATTTTGATAACGTTTAAGAATCCCACACAAGATAGTAGATAAAGTCTTCAACATAAATATTGTCTAGTAAATCTTTTTAGATGCATATCATTATTGATAGTATTAGCACACACACATATTAATTGCCCGGCATGGCCAGGTGGATAAGGCGCTCGACTCACAATCTGAGAGTCGCGGGTTCGAATCCGCATACCACCAAACATGCTCGCCCTTTCAGCCGTGGGGGCGTTATAATGTGACGGTCAATCCCACTATTCGTTGGTAAAAGAGTAGCCCAAGAGTTGGCGGTGGGTGGTGATGCCTTCCCTCTAGTCTTACACTGCTAAATTAGGGACGGCTAGCGCAGATAGCCCTCGTGTAGCTTTGCGCGAAATTCAAAAAACAAAACAAACACATATTAATTAAAATGTTAATGTGATGGCAATAGGCAAATAATTAATCACAGCATTAATCAAATTTGTGTGCATTTTTTCCCCCGGTGTCGTGGTGGGCCAGTCCGCGCTTGGTGTAAGCCTAAAAATATAGTGAAACTTATTTGATTACTGACGTTTAAAAAGAAATACGAATCGTTAATTAAACAAATAATTGAAGAAGAAAAAAGTGAAGCCAACTAGACGGAATACATAAGATCTACGACTATGATGTGTGTCGTGATTAATTTGTGGCTTGAATTTCGAAATAAATAATGCTTTGTAAAATATATAACATTGTGCAATAAACTTTAAAAATATAAACAAAACAACGTTTACATTACACAATAGCATAAAAAATTACAAATATTGTGTAATGTAAACGTTGTTTTGCCTATATTTCTAAATAAAGTAAGGCTTCTGTATAATTTCGGTCAAGAAAATTATTAGATATAACAAGAATTTATAGTTGTAAAGGACAGACAGATGTCCTTATATGTTTTTCTAAACATGTAGCCTAGCAGCGTAAGTTGAAGGTCGACCTTGAATAAATTATAAAAACGAATCGTTGAGTGGAATAAGTATAATTTTATTCTGAAGTTAATGATCGTTTTTTTTTTCATCATGTAAAACGTTTAAGTTAGTACAATCAGCACATTGTAGTTTTGCTCCCCCCCTTATTTTTTCGTGCTATAAAGCCACGTTTGGAAAAATATTGCAGTTTGAAATAAAGTTATAAAATAAGACACGTAAACCTAAGGTTCATATTTCTATTGTTATATATAACTTACAAACAAAGTTCAATACTTTAGAAAAGGTTAAAGAACAACATGTTAACAACAACAACAACAACTACAAAAAAAATACTTAATTTCTTTATAGGATTGCACGTTTTTCACTGGGAAGGAAATTTTAAGGTAAGTTTTATATAATTTTACATTTTCATTTGAATCTGCAAGGAAATTTAATCACAATTAATTGTAAAAACCTGAATAGAAAAAGAACGAAAAGAATATTTTACGAAGAAATCAAACACGGAAATATTGACAAGTTGATCGCACTATTTTTATATTGTAGTGTTTCTGATGTTTTAATTTGAATTCTTAAGCAACATTCGGTTTGTATTTCATCCTATTAAAGCTGCACATTTTTGGTTTAGTGTGCAAATTTTAAATGAATATTATAATCTATTTATGTTATATGCAGAGCTTGTAACTTGTTTTATTGTTACTGGATATTCTTATTGCCCGAATTACGGTTTTGTTCTGGACAAATTGTTCAGTTATCAAACCAAGATTATCGTTTATTTTTTAGAAAGTTGATTTTAGATAAGATATTAAATTTCAGAAATGTAAGAAAAGCCTTAGTTTATTTATCAAGACTGGCATAAAAAGTGTTCCTCTGTTAGGGTACAGAAAAGATTCCGAGAATTAGACCCCCAGAATGTCCCTCAAGTCATGACTGGTGATGAAGCACATACGGTTGTGGTACCGATGGAGAAAGTAGAAAAAATGCCAGAACTTAGGGTAAAAATGCCAATTATAGTTATTATTTTAAGAAATAAAGTGCATTATTTCTATATCATAAAGTAAACCTGAAACTACAGTAGAAATTAATATATTAAGAAGGAATGAAAATGTAACAAAAGAAATCAGTTACGTTTTTTTTTTCTTCTTCTTCAAATGAAGAAAATGATGTTCATACTACACGATTTAAAATCACAAAAGAAAAATAGAACATAAAAGACTTCAAACCAGTTCTGACAGGTAATATATAAGCCATGTTAAAGAACGTATACTTGTTCACACATTACGTAGACATAACCTCAGCTTTTACTAAATCATTATATTATTCATGGCATTTTTAATGCCCATTGAATTAATTTTTTTGTTTATTTGTGATTAAACACAAAGCTACAGAATGGGCTCTCTGTGCTCTGCCCACCACGGGTATCGAAACTGGGGGGCTTGATGCCCATTGAAATATTCCTCGGTTTTCTATTCCTTTAACAATTTCTTTATATTAGCAATTGTATTATAGACAACTTGTTTGCGCATGTTTTAACTTTCTAAATTGAGTTTTCGGTGCCTTTCTGAGTAGGATAGTGAATGAGAAGTAACTAACAAAAAAAAACTACTTTCTGTGAATTTTTCTTCTTCTCACTTTTAAGGCCTAAACACAAGGCTAGTCACACAAACGATTTTTTTTTTCATTGAGAGATAACAAGATTAAAAACAATTTCTGTCTGGTTAGTGTTTTATGATGACGTATATCATGATTTTTTTTAATCCAGAAAAAGCAGGAAACGTTTCTGTTTTTCTCAACTTAAACCCTCCCCAGTGTCACAGCGGAAAATCTGTAGGCTTATAACGTTAAAAACCAGCTTTCAATATCTATGGTGGACAGAGTACAGATAGCACATTATTGTTCTTGAATAACAAACTTATAAAATCTGAGGTAAGTCGAAACATTTACAAATCATTCGTATGTCCAGGCTTTTACTTTTCTCAGACCGTTTTTCTACTTTCGCCCCCCCCCCCTAATAATTTCCTACAAAGTATCTTGAATTTCAGAACAACAACAAAAAAAAAGCTTTAGATTCTTTTAATCAAAGAGTAGAGCGGGGGTTCTCGATCTATATGTGACCATTCCAATTTGCAACTATAGGATTGATCGTGAAGGACTAAGGGGCTTAATGGGGCTAAAGCTAACTCATACTTTCTCTTAGCCTCCCCTGTAGTCCCCACACCCAACGAACAGTGCTTTCTTTTCAAGTTGATTCGCTTCCAAAATATGACAGATTATATGTCTACAAGATGTACAGCGCAGCCCTCTAAATGTTTTGGATAGCCCCCTCACCGGAAATAGGTAGGCGCCCATTCTGTTAGTTCACTTTATGAATGCTACAGAATGTGTGTCCACAAGAAGTACAGTACAGCCCTTCACCGGAAGAATAGACGAATGACGCCCAGAGAGAACTCAGGAGAAAGTCATTGGTAACTTATGGCATTGAATGTTTGAAAATATCTGGGATCAGTGCCAACTGTGAACTTCTCAGATAGAATTCACGTTGGGCATTGAAATGGTGTATATTCCATGTGCGGAGACTTGATTGTCTTGAAAGAAAAATATTTTGATATAAAATGTAGTGGAACATCTTGGTAATTTACTTTAAAAAATTATATTGCTTTTTTCTTTTGACTAAACTAAGCGAGCTTGTAGATTTTTGGCCCCCCTCCAGTGTCACAGCGGTATGTCTGAGGACTTACAACGCTAGAATCCGGTTTTCGATACCCGTGGTGGGCAGGGCTTTGCCCCCCCCCCAATGACACAGTGGTATGTCTGAGGACTTACAACGCTAGAATCCTGGTTTCGATACCCGTGGTGGGCAGGGCATAGATAGCCCATTGTGTAGCTTTGTGATCAATTACAAACAAATAAACAAAACAAACATAAAAGTGTAGATTTTGTTTGTGAATATTATGGGAAGTTGTTAACTGTGATGGATGCAATTTGTGTTTGTTTCCCAGGAGAACCCGTTTCGCCAACGTATTTGTAAAGTGTTCTCTCATGATGGAAGCGGAAACATGACGTTTGATGATTTCTTGGACATGTTCTCAGTTTTCAGTGAACAGGCACCAAGAGACGTGAAGGTTGTCTATGCCTTTAAGATATATGGTTTGTATACACACAGATTTATACACATGTATGCAGTATATTGGTATGCTCATTCAAGTAAGCTTAAAGTTTGACATGGTGCTCATGAATGACTTTTTCTATATATGTTCTTAAACTATTTAATATCAAAAAAGAGAAAAGGTTAAAAAAAACTGAAATCATTTTGGAAACTTTTAAATACGACTAAGTGAACTTCTCTTGCTGTACTTAGTTAAAGTACTTCATGGTTTATGAATTAATACCTCCCGGTGGATCATTTGTTTGTTTGTTTTTGAATTTCGCCCAGAGCTACACGAGGGCTATCTGCGCTAGCCGTCCCTAATTTAGCAGTGTAAGACTAGAGGGAAGGTAGCTAGTAATCACCACCCACCGCCAGCTCTTGGGCTACTCTTTTACAAACGAATAGTGGGATTGGCTGTAATATTATAACGCCCCCACGGCTGAAAGGGCGAGCATGTTTGGTGTGACGGGGATTCGAACCCGAAACCTTAGATTGCG
>NW_013666728.1:40955-46514 GCF_000517525.1 Limulus polyphemus | reverse complement strand
AATATTATAAGCCCCCACGGCTGAAAGGGCGAGCATGTTTGGTGTGACGGGGATTCGAACCCGAAACCCTTAGATTGCGAGTCGAGTGCCCTAACCACCTAGCCATGCCGGGCCTTGGATCAATTGAGCCCCCCCTCCCCCAGTGGCACAGCGGAAGGTTTGCGGACTCACAACGCTAGAAACCGGGTTTCGATACCAGTGATGGGCAGAGCTCAGATAGCCCATTGTATAGCTTTGTGCTTAACTTCAAACAAACAAACCATGAAAATTGAAGTTTTATTATGATAACATTTGTTACCGATTTCAAGCAAAATTTACTTTAAAATCCGATTCCCGGGGGAGGACACAGAGAGATAAAAATGTTATTACATTATATTTATCATCATCTTGACATCTCCTGTTTATCTTCTTTATCACTTTTTCATAAAACCCTTTCCCTGTAAATGGTATCAGCTGGTTTTCCTTGTTTAAAATATTTAAGATTATCTAGTATTTTTTAACACTCATTTTCATATTAGATCGCCCCCCAGTGGCACAGCGGTATGTCTGCGGACTTTCAACGCTAGAATCCGGGTTTCGATGCCCGTAGTGGGCAGAGCACAAATAGCCCATTGTGTAGTTTTGTGCTTAAATTACAAACAACGGGTTCTGGGAATACATTTTGTAAATTATGCATAGATTTGTACTAGTCTGTGATGATCCATTTTCGTCATTTCTGCTTATGACAAAACCTTCGTGATTTTGAAAATAATAGTTTAATCAATTTAAATGTGTGTGTATCTTAATTGGACCACACGTAAGTAAGTATGAATTATTAGTTTAAGGAGCAACTAGAAAAACAAGATTCCCAACAAGATTCCCAAAACAAAAGTTTTTCAATTAAAAATTATGCATTTATACAGTTTTAAAATTGCATTTAACATCAAAACACAAACTTCAGATTTAAGCCTAAACAAATAAGTTACTGAAAATATGATTTATTTCAGAATATTTTTCAATGCGACCTCTATAAAACTTGAATAAAAAGCGGGTTGAAAAATTGAATCTTTACATTTTGCCCTCCAGTGGCACAACGCTAGAATCCGGGTTTCGATACCCGTGGTGTGCAGAGCACAGATAGCCCATTGTGTAGCTCTGTGCTTAATTACAAACAAACAAAACTTTACATCTTTTCTGCTATAAATATAGCCCAAAGTAAAACAAAAATCTATGCTCTAAACTTCACTAACTTCATTGCTCATAGCATAAACTTTTACATGCATTCAAAACGTTTTGAAAGAACTAAACACATCAGTTGTATAGTAATTTTATACGTACATATTATATATTTATTGATAGTTTGTTTAATTAATATTAAATTCTGATCAGAAAAGCTATGTATTTAGAGCGAAACGAAAAATTATTTTGTCAGTTAGTATAGCAAATTTAATATATTTCTCTCACGTTTCTACTTATAAAGATTATAATGCACTGTTTCAGTTGGGTAAATATTTTTTGGCCGTAATCCTAATAATATCTCATAAGGTTCGGCCAGCTTAGGAGATTTAGGTTACTCTTAAATGCATATATTAAGATAACATTACAAAACAATCTTTATAGTGAAAGTATAATAATAAATAATAAACAATAAGTCAAAATACAAAATAATGACATTCAACATACCAGATAGCATATTGTTTGTTTGTTTGGAACTAAGCACAAAGCTATACAATGGGCTATATGTGCTCTGCCCACCACGGGTATCGAAATCCGGTTTCTAGTGTTATAAGTCCGCAGACATACCGCTGTGCCACGTGGGGGGGGGGGCAGATAGCATAACCCATACTGTTAATGAAAGTAACAACAAATAAATAATACAGTATATTTGATGTTTGTTTGTTTGTTAATTTTGCGGAAAGCTACTCGAGGGATATCTGCGCTAGTCTACCCTAATTTTGAAGTGATAGACTAGGGGGAAGGCAGCTAGTCAACACCACCCACCACCAACTCTTGTGTTATACTTTATTAACGAATAGTGGGAATGGGCATCACATTATAGCGCTTCAACGGCTGGTAGGGCGAGCATGTTCGGTGACGGGATTCGAACCCGCGACACATAGATTGCGAGTCGAGTGTTTGATATAATTACGTAATTGAAGTATTACAGGTAACCCTGTTTAGCTCTTTCTTTTTATTGTTATCATAAACATAGATTTTGATGGCGACCAGTTTTTGGGGCATTACGACATAGAACAGACTTTGATAAGCCTAACCAGAAATGAACTGAGTCCAGAAGAAGTATCTTTGGCCTGCGAGAAGGTTCTGGAAGAGTCTGACGTCGATGATGACGGCAAGGTATCTTTCATGGAGTTTGAACACGTTATTTCTCGAGCACCAGACTTTTTGGGGTGAGAACGCATTATGCATGGTAGCAGAAAAGTTTAATATTTCATTAGAAAAAATATATTGAAAATAAATCAGAAATGAATTTGATACATAAACAATTTTAAGTGAACAAAAAAAAAGAACTGATTTCGTGGTTTTTGAAATAAAGTAGAAAGAAAGAAAGAGATCCCAATGAATCTAAAGATAATTTAAATAATGCTGCCTTTTTACTTTACTATGAGCTATTTCACAATCTATCTTATTTTTATGAAGTTATTAACTGGACGTGTCAAATTATTAAGCTTTTATAGTTTGTCAGAATCACACTAGTTTTTCACACAGCGGACTAGTCAATCTTAAACTTTTAAAATGACAGAAAAAAATTTTGATAAAAGATTTTTGAAAAATTCAATAACGTTGTTAAGCCCGAAAAACAGGTTGAAATTTTGTTCATTATTTAATATACAACTAGAGTTAAAGGTTTTGTCAATATGGTGATACTTTTCTCGACACATTTTAAAGTCATGAGTCTTATCAAACTATTCAAACGTTTTAGTGTTTTTTTTTATATCATGATTGACAACTTATTATCACCAAATATTTATTTGATAAATTATCTCCCGAAACGTTTTCAGGTTGTTCCACTTCTCGGGGGACACGCACACACACATAAATAACAAAAGCTTTGTCGATATAAATTGCGTTTATTTTTACTTGTTTGCTTAAAATAATCGTATTTTGGCTGAGATTCAAATCATTTGTGCGTCGCGGTTGGAATAAATATTTCAGCGAGGCATTTCATCTTTCAAATATCTTTAATACTCCGTGTAAATAAGTTTAAATTTATATTGAATATTGCCTCCTTCAACAATTTTGTTTAGTTTTCATGGAGTTGTGTTTAAAATAATTCAAGGCTTAGATTTAGTTTCGTAATTTGATTAGTGTTATTCAAAATTCCAATAAATGTATACATTTATTTTTAGGACCTTTCATATCAGAATATGAGGACGCCCTCTCTTGTCAGTCAACGCCAAACGAGAGTTATTCTTTCAGCCACTATAAAAACACGTCACGTGTGTTATTCATGAAAATATTCTGTTATGCCGTTGCGATTTTTTATCATGTTTTTGTGGTACTTGTACATTAAATATCCATGTTACTTGCCATGTGTTATTCATGAATATATTCTGTTATACCGTTGCGATTTGTTTTTCGTGTTATTGAAATACATGTACACTAAATATCCATGTTACTTACCATCTAATGGCAAAATTTATCAGATGTGGGTACATTCAAAATTAAGTTTGCATGTCAAAGTGATGGCCGAAGATGAACTTACTTATTATAACCAGTCTGAGTCCACACGCACTCTGCTGTTTGGTGTCGGATTCTTGATAACATGTACATAACGCTATCTTTAAGGCTACATGCAACTTTTTTTTTGTCGTATAGTGTAGTTTAAAATAGGCTGTTCAAATGTTAGGCCTGTAAAGAGAGCATAATATTATCATCAGTTAGAACGAGTTACTCCAGTGACTTCATTTACCAATATTTTGTTAAAGTAGTAACAGCCAGTCAGCAGTACGACCAGTGGGGCAGGGATAAGGTTATCGAGGGGAAACTATTGCTCCCCCTAGATTTGTGTAGAGAAAGCAAGCGGCACGGGTCACCCTCAAATAGAGGAATTCCGACTGAGACCAAAACAACAATGAAATTCCCAATTTTAGTGATTCTAGTCTTGTATAAGCATAGTGCCACAAGTTACTGAATAACAACTGACAACTTCAGGTTCGTTGTAAGTCCCCAAGGACAAACTTATTTTGTATTCATTTGTAGTAAATATATCGAAATATGTTAAATGATTATTCTGTTACGAAAATAGATTACAGTAATTGGAGTGTGTTTTTCTTCATATTTTCCACACGGTATTGTAAACGAATAAATTTTGTCTTAAATACACGATATTATTAACCAATAAAAAAATATAGTAAACCAGGGATATTGTTTGTTTGTTTGTTTCGAATATTCGCGCAAGGCTACAAAAGGATTATCTGCGCTAAGCGCCCTTAATTTTGATCTGATAAACTGGACAGAAGACAACTAGTCAACAGAATCAAGCACCAATTCTTAGGCTACATTAATTTAATAGTGACATTCGACCATCATTCTTATTACGTATCTCAGGCTACATTAATCGAATAGTGACATTTGACCATCATTCTTATCACGTACGTCAGGCTACATTAATTTAATAGTGACATTTGACCATCATTCTTATCACGTACGTCAGGCTACATTAATCGAATAGTGACATTCGACCATCATTCTTATCACGTACGTCAGGCTACATTAATCGAATAGTGACATTCGACCATCATTCTTATCACGTACGTCAGGCTACATTAATTTAATAGTGACATTTGACCATCATTCTTATCACGTACCTCTGACCCTATGGTACGAGGTGGGATTTTTTATGTCAACAGGCCGCGAATTGTGGGTCATTGGATCAATAGACCCACACACTAACCACTAGGCCACTTTCACCCTAGCAATGTCATAAAGTAGGAAAACATTTCAAACTAACGATATATTTTTACGTAGCTTTCAACACTGATATTTGTAAGTCTCAGGTTTTCGTAAAGCAGTCATAAAAGGAGATACTTTCATTTTGATTTTATTATACTCGTAACGTGTAGCTACATTATCAACAAAACATTCAACATTTTACAAAAACAAAATTAATTGTATTTATACAAACATCAAACACACGATTCTTATAATGAAAACATTGTTATGGCCTATAAAAAATCAGTATCACTTGGTTTCATTTTAAATTCAGATAAATACAAATGTAATGTTTTAGGCTATGTTTTTTTGTTGTTTCCTTTTTTTTATATTTAGAAGTTTGTATTGTTGTTGGCCAGAGGGAGTGTTGACACAGCGTCATTGAAATTTTAGGAAATGATTTGAGGATATATATTACAGTAGGTGATTGATTATTGATTTATCCTTTAGTTCAATTTCGTGAATGCTGGGGTTTATGTTTCTACAAATAAATAGATATACAGAAATAGTTAACAAGTTACATTGTTCCAATATTTATGTTCAAAATCACGTAAACTGCATAAATGTTAGGCTTATTTGTTCCTGATGCTTCGCCAGCTTTCGTCATTTAAACGATAACTTTTTGTT
>NW_013666728.1:37946-40072 GCF_000517525.1 Limulus polyphemus | reverse complement strand
CCGGTATAACTCAGTGACATGTGGTAGAAGTGTTATTTCACAAAACCGGTATAACTCAGTGACATGTGGTAGAAGTGTTATTTCACGAAACCGGTATAACTCAGTGACATGTGGTATAAGTGTTATTTCACGAAACCGGTATAACTCAGTGACATGTGGTAGAAGTGTTATTTCACAAAACCGGTATAACTCAGCGACATGTGGTATAAGTGTTATTTCACGAAACCGGTATAACTCAGTGACATGTGGTAGAAGTGTTATTTTACGAAACCAGTATAACTCAGTGACATGTGGTAGAAGTGTTATTTCACGAAACCGGTATAACTCAGTGACATGTGGTAGAAGTGTTATTTCACGAAACCGGTATAACTCAGTGACATGTGGTAAATCGAATGATCGATTAGACTTCACGCTGATTTTTAGAATTCGAAATTTTCTTGATGGTGACCTTCGCGTTTGCAATATATATATACGTGTTCGAAAACCAAAAAAATATTTCAAGAAAAACAATAATTAATTTCAATTGATGTAAATATTACTCTAATAAGTGGCTACAGCAGGATTACAAAATTCAATGTAAAGGCTAAAAATCACTCTTATGTTTTAAGAATAATAACAGCACGAATTTATTAGAGAATAATGACATAAACGTGTTAAAATGTTGTGTATCTTTAATAAAGTTTCTTTAACAACATGTATATTTACTTGCGTCTTTATTCGGTTTTATTGTTTAAAGTAGTGATTGAAAATAGTTTAAAATCTATTCATCTAGTATCACTTTACTTGTTTGTGTACTTTTTATTACAGCATTTATTTTGTTTTGGATACTTATAGCAATTCTCATAATAAACAACGATCCCTACTTTCTGTTCAACTTTTAATTTTTTTCCCCTTTATATATATATATATATATTAGATAGGGAATAATTGTTCTGTTTTTCGTTGTTGAATTTCGCGCACAGCTGCTCGAGGACTATCTGCGCTAGCTTTCCATAATTCTGAAGTGATAGACTGGATGGGAGCCAGCTAGTCAAAACCACCCACCGCCAACTCTTGTGCTTCTCGTTACCAACGAATAGTGGGATTTACCGTCACCTTATAACGCCCCCCACGGCTGAAAGGGGCGAACATGTTCCCTGACAGAATTTTAATCCACCACCTGCAAATTGCGAGTTGAGTGCCCTAACAATCAGACGCGATTGTTAAATATCTATATCTAAAATCCATAATCATTTAAATTAAGTTGAAATTAAACATTCTTACTACCGTTTCCAAAGCAAAAGCTTTCATACTGTCTACATTCATAACTAAATCAGTGTTTAATCAGTCCTTATACGTCGAGACCTAGGACTTTTTTGTCACATACTTAGAATGCGTTAAACTAAAATTCTCTATTGTTTCCTTTATAATGCGAAATGTTCGTATTTTAATATTATATTTCCCTTTTATGTTGTCCAATAAACCGACGCAGTGTGTTGACGTAGTGCTACGTCACTTCCTTCAAAATTATAAAATTTTGACGTAAGTTTCCACATACGAAGAGGTACTTGTAGCATATTTTAAAAAATTAATCTATAAAATAAAGGATTAGAGTTTATGAACTATGAGGAACACAATTAAATTATGAAGTTTGAGTTGTTTACACTACTTCAAACTTCCAATTATTTCTGGGGATTTACAGATTTATGAGAAGTCGTTTGTCTACTGCCTAGTTTGTATTTGTTTTTTTTGCTCAGCAAACTTTTCCGTTCCAGAATTTCGAATGCATATTTATTGGGAAATGTACTTCGTATGCTAATTTCAGAAAGACGGCTGTTTTAGTAAATACTGGTGAAGCTATACTTGCTGCGATGTAACAAAATCAATCAAAAAGGGATCTGTTTCGAGATTATGTTTAAGACACCAACAGATTGTGTAGAATTATCAATATTAATTTACGTTTTTAATTTGTGGAAACCAATCGAGACAAAGTTCGTACATCTGCTTTAGTCAGTTTCGAGAATCGGAGGCGTTTCGCAAACGATATAAATATTCGATACCGAAGCATTGTAGCTCAAGAAGTCGTCTACAGAGATCTTTGACGAAAGCTACAAGACAAGAACGATAGAGCAAATACTCTATTTGAG
>NW_013666728.1:35057-37131 GCF_000517525.1 Limulus polyphemus | reverse complement strand
GGATTGACCGTCACATTATAACGCCCCCACGGCTGAAAGGGCGAGCATGTTTGGTGGGATGCGATTCGAACCCGCGACCCTAGGTTATTTAAGAATAGTTTATTATATTTCAGTAATAATAAGCACGGTTAGCTTTACTTTAATTTTTTTTTTAATTATAATTAAGGGTCTAAAAGAGAGAGAGAATGGCATGGCAAGAGTGTATGTAGTTCCTGAATATTTTTTAACTTTCAAGAGTATGTGATAAATAAATATATTTTTGAAGAAACAACTAATATAACTGTATTAACGTTGAGATGCTTAAAATATTGCTTTATGAATCGTATTTTTAACATTTATTATTTTCAATTTATATATCCCTAACAGAAGATTAAAATGTTGTCAACCTTCTATTTACTTGTTACTGTGGCTCAAATTATATCGGGTTCTGCAGACAATGCTAAAATCGCTCACGGTAAGCAAGATGATGTCTTTCTGACCAGCACTGGTGATGTGGACGAGTATGGTGATGAGATATACGACAGACAATATAACATTGATATGATGAAACCAAAGAAATATTGTCTTTCTTCTTGTTCCAATAATTATGAAAGTAGAGAAATTGGAAAAAGAGGATTTGGTGAAAAAAGAGGCTTTGGCGAAAAAAGAAGATCCTTGGAAAAACAGCGCATTTACAAGGCTTTCCACCCTGTAACAGGAAAGCCGCATTTGAATTCTGTTGTGGAAAACTCTGAAGTGGTCGTAGTTCATCCTCAGCACGATATATTTCCACTTCCTGATCGAAGTCTGAAACATGATTTTTTTGTCCACTACTGGTTTCCTCATTTCCTGTCCAAGCTAGCAGATGATTCTCTAGCTAGACATATCAAAAAACGTGGGTTTGGAGACAAAAAGTAAGACCAGAAATGACATAGCCAGCATCTTCCTTTCAAAGTTATAGACCATGAGTGTAAACTTCCAATAAATCATTTATCTCAAAAATAAAAAAAAGTATTTTGACGGTCATTGATTTGTACCCGAAAATTTGTAGAGTAAAATACGATAATAAAATACAGTAGATGAAAAATGTGTATTAAATGTATTCTCTTATAAATCAAACTAGTTTCAGGATTTGCTATTTCATACAATGTTTCTTAGTAGCACCAAATAATAGAACTTCCCTTAAAGTTTGATCTTGGTTTGGCTGTTACTAAGCGCATAGCTAAACAAAGATCTGGCTATCTGTGCTCTGTTAACCACGGGCATCGAAATCCAATTTTTAGGGTCGTAAACCTACAGATTTATCGCTGAGCAACCAGATAAACGCATACAATCGTTTTTTCCTATAAACAGGTTCATCTTGTTAATCGCATAAAATACTTCCATAACTTCATACTATGATTTTCTAGACTGTAAAATATTAAGAATAAAAAGTTGAAAAAAAAAGAAGATTTAACATATTTCGGTAAATACATATATTCTAGTGAGAACGTACAAATACCAACAAAATACAAAGAAAAATATAACGTTGTAAACTATATCCGTCACGGTACACAAATTTGAAGCTTCTGGTCCGAAGACGAGAACCCATGAAATCATTAAACCCATTTTAAAAACATAAAGAACAGTTCGGAAAATTTCTAACTAACATATGCCACTAGTTAGAGCTATTTATACTGGTTGAGGGTACCTGTTGAGGATTGGTTTGTTTGAAGTTAAGCACAAAGCTACACAATGGACTATCTGTGCTCTACCCACTACAGGTATCGAACCCCCGGTTTCTAGCGTTGTAATTCCGCAGACATGCCGCTGTGCCTCTGGGGGGGGCGGTTTGTTTTGAATTTCACGCAAAGCTACACGAGGGCTACCTGCACTAGCCGTCCCTAATTTACCAGTGAAAGACTAGAGATGGATGATGGATGCTAACACACACACACACGTATACATAATGGATCATCTTTATAGTAAGATATATATTTAACACGTCTTTTTATATCGGATGCTGGATTCCTGCTAATGATTCAGTGATTCAATGACTCTACGATTTTATTTTGTTTTTGTTTGGTATACATTACCATAAGAAACGATATTAAAT
>NW_013666728.1:31800-34241 GCF_000517525.1 Limulus polyphemus | reverse complement strand
CCATAAGAAACGATATTAAATATATAAGGATCATTACCATAAGAAACGATATTAAATATATAAGGATCATTACCATAAGAAACGATATTAAATATATAAGGATCATTACCATAAGAAACGATATTAAATATCTTTGAGTCTACATCTGGAGTTAAGGAGCTAAATGGATTGTTATCAGTAACACATCTTCTTTAAAAAGTATGTTCAAGTATAAAAGTAAACTTAAGAATTCTTCCATCATATCTTTTAAACCTCCAGTGATAGGAATACACTAGAGAGTAATGTAAGAATACACTTACGGTATAGTCATTGTCTGTAAAAATTCATTTGAACTTTACATTTTCTGACAAGTTGCTCAAACTACCGCTGAACTGTATGGAGCTAGTAAAAACTTACAGTAAAATGTAATCAATATTACTGAAATATGTTTATTTTTAAATTAAACTTCAATGCATTGTCTTTTGTTTTGTTGTTAAGCGGAAAGTTTTCTTCGCTGTGCTCAACAAACCTCGAAATTGTATCGCTATAAGCCCACAGTGTTATCGTTGAGCTATTTTTTTTTTATTAGTGCATGAAAAAACATGTCAAGGTAAAAGTATAAAACGTCTACCTGCATGACGAATTTGCGTCTATCTAGAAAACTAATTAAATCAGGAGATCCTCGTAAGAAAGAAGTAAAAAAAAAAAGCTGCAAATACCTGCTAAGATATTGCTACTTACAGTGAGAACGCCCAGAAGACATTATGTTATATAGTTTTATGTGACTAGGAATGTAGTATAGACCGGTCTCTCTGGTCGGATGACACTTCTGCCATTATGTCTTCATTAAGCCTAGTTTCGTGACAGAGGAAGTTGTCAGCCAAATTATGTTTAGTTCATTTAAATCACGCAGAACTAAGATGTGGCATACAATATTCTTTAAATGTAAAAACAAAATTTTCCTTGTTAACAATGTTCAACTAATTATGTCCACATTTATCAATGACAGAACACCTTGGGTGGAAACATGCTTATGCGTTTCAGCTAACACAAACGCGATACAAACGCGTTAATAAAGGGATGACATAAACTCGTTTCCAACTTTGAAGGTGTTAATTAACAATTGGAGAATATAAGAAAACGCCCATAAACGCATATCATTTGCAACCAGTTCACACCATAACGTTAATTGTTGCTGTTTACTGATGATTTTTAATATCATCTGACAAGTATTAATTGATATACGCGTCTGAGATATTTCCATAATTAGTCGTAGTTCACGTCTCGTACTTCGAACATAATAATTACAGACGCAACGCAAAAAAACAGAATAAACGCTTATAGCTATAAAATTTTATTGTTCAAGAAATGATACAAGGTGCACCAAACTCACTTTTCGTGACTTGGCTATATCTAAATCATGATGCGCGAATTTAGAGATTATACATATAACGGTGTATGAACTCCGTAGTTAAACAAATCATTCACAGTGACATATGTATGCCCGTTGGACCAAGGGTTTCAACAACGAGTCGTTGGTCTGTGACCAAAACAACAGTCTTTCATCATTCTAAGTTTTTATCGTCCCCTTTCAGACTTTATTTATCAATATGAAGCTCTTATGATTACTGTTTATTAAAGTTTCAGCGAGAAAAACACTCCAGGATGCAGTATTCCAAGTCACGTGTTTACAAGAAACTGAGTACCTGTTCAGACGAAAGTAACAATCAATTTGTTATCTAATGATGATTTTGTACTTTAAATAAAGATATATCTCGTTAAAATAAAAAGATAGCCATGAAACTCAGGGATTCTTGGGTACAGCCCGGACCTTCAGGACATCTAAAAGTACAAGTTAGACAATATACTGAAAACAGTTACACTAAGCTGGACAGGATGGGCAAATTTCTAGAAATTCTGATGCTAGTATTTTCAAATCTCCTACTCCATTCACTACACTGATAGTGGTTTGAATCTACTATGTAAAGCAAAGTGTGTGTGTCCGGGAAAATAAATACACGGTTGTATGTCTATCATTTAATATCTGTTCCTTATACGTTTTCACATTTCTTGATCAATCAGCACAAAACTTGATACAGGATAACATGGGGAAGGTCATAAAAGGGATGGGGCCTGGACCTCACATCTTCTATATAAATAAACGTCAACATGTCTGTGAATCTGTTCCTTATACGTCTCCACATTTCTTGATCAATTAGTACCAAACTTGACTTAGTGATACAGGATAACATGGGAAGGTCATAAAAGGGATGGAGCCTGGAACTCACATCTTCTATATAAATAAACGTCAACATGTCTGTGAATCTGTTCCTTATACGTCTCCACATTTCTTGATCAATTAGTACCAAACTTGACATAGTGATACAGGATGACATGAGAAAGGTTTATGGGGGATGGACCCCATCTAATTTCATCTCTAATTTCGAAAAACACTAACAAAT
>NW_013666728.1:29237-31024 GCF_000517525.1 Limulus polyphemus | reverse complement strand
CCTTCAAATAGTTAACGACTCTACATGTTTCGACGTTACAACGTCATCCTCAGGAGTGACGTTGTGACGTCGAAAAATGTAGAATCATCAACTTTTTGAAGGCCATAGATGGGCCTAAAAAAATTAATTGTGTACCAGTTTAACGTTGAATATTATTTATGATTTTAACTTTTTACACAATTGCCAAAATACTATAATTCCTATCCTTTGTTACAAACGAACTTTTATTTCACCCGTCAGTCATAGAGGGTGCACTATGAAGTTGTTATTTTGACATTGAATTTGTTTTAGTATCACAACTAAACAATCTTTATACAGTTTGTTTTTTTTTCCCTTCAGTGGTCTAAACTACTCTGAATACTTTGAATAAACGTATTGCCACATGCTCAGGTAACTCTAAAAATGAGGAAAGTAAAAATTAAATCATTACGATTGTTATTTTATATAATCAAGAACGCCCCTGTAAGAGTACTTAATGAAATTCTTTATTAAACATATTTTGAATTTAATATCGTGATCAGCTTTACAGGGAAGTTTTTAATTGGCTTAAATAACATTTTAATTGTAAGTATGATCAAGACATTAAAGCTAGTCATCAAATGGGATCCTCATGTCTCAACAACTTGAACTTGATGCACATGCCACTATACATAGAAACGTTATTCACTTTTAGAAAGCTCTCTTCTTCGCTACCAAGGGGTCATAAAGCATTGATTTATATACTTGTTTGTTTGTTTTTAAGCACAAAGCTACACAATAGATTATCTGTTCTCTACAGCACAGGGTATTGAAATCTGATTTTGATTAGTGTTATAATCCCCCAGGCTTACCCCTGAGCCAATGGGGAGTGGGGGGGGGGGCAATGTATATAGCTTAAATGTTTCTCTGTTACATAATTAACTTTTTTAAGTGCACGAATAGAATGCTCTAAGGAAGCTAAAACACCTATAGCGTGAAGTCATTCCTGTCGGTGTTCTTAGATTACTATGGAAATCCGAAAGCTCAAGTTAATAACGTTCGCCGAGTTCCAAGAAGAGAGTTTATAAACCGAGAGGATCACAGCAAAGTACCATCATCACAATAGCGGTTTGTACTTTATTACGGGAAATAAAGAAACTTAAAACATTTAGCGAGAATATTTTAGGAAATATGAACAGAAACTTTTGTTAGGGAAATTAGATGCTCTAAGCAGACAAAGATAAGCGTTTGGTACCACTGCTATCATTAGAGAATATCTCCTGTATCATTAGAGAATACCACTGATATCATTAGAGAATACCACTGATATCATTAGAGAATATCTTCTGTATCATTAGAGAATACCACTGATATCATTAGAGAATACCACTGATATCATTAGAAAATATCTTCTGTATCATTAGAGAATACCACTGATATCATTAGAGAATATCTCCTGTATCATTAGAGAATACCACTGATATCATTAGAGAATATCTCCTGTATCATTAGAGAATACCACTGATATCATTAGAAAATATCTCCTGTATCATTAGAGAATACCACTGATATCATTAGAGAATATCTTCTGTATCATTAGAGAATACCACTGATATCATTAGAGAATATCTTCTGTATCATTAGATAATACCACTGATATCATTAGAGAATATCTTCTGTATCATTAGAGAATACCACTGATATTATTAGAAGATATCTTCTGTATCATTAGAGAATACCACTGGTATCATTAGAGAATATCTTCTGTATCATTAGAGAATACCACTGATATCATTAGAGGATATCTTCTGTATCATTAGAGAATACCG
>NW_013666728.1:18906-28237 GCF_000517525.1 Limulus polyphemus | reverse complement strand
TTCTGTATCATTAGAGAATACCGCTGATATCATTAGAGAATACCACTGATATCATTGGAGAATACCGCTGATATCATTAGAGAATACCACTGATATCATTGGAGAATACCGCTGATATCATTAGAGAATACCACTGATATCATTGGAGAATACCGCTGATATCATTAGAGAATACCACTGATATCATTAGAGAATATCTTCTGTATCACGTTCTGTAAGCAAGAGAAACGTAGCGAGTCGGATATTGTGAACCTGAGGATATTATGAACCTAGTAGAGGTCACGGATTGTTAATCTCCCCCCCCCCACCTTTTTTTTTTCTGGAAGCTCTTTTTCCCGCCTGTTATATACTTTTTATTATTCCATAGTGCACTCGGATATATAAAAGTCTATAAATCAGAACCCGAACCTCCATATTACATGCATTATTCTTGTAACATTGTTCATCTCTGCTTTGCACGAAAGAATTATTAAGCTCATTTTAAATACAGGTTTGCTACATAATACCTCTATGTCAATACTAAACCAAATGTTGCTGGTAGACGACGTATTTTAACTGTTTAATTTGAAGATTGAAGATTGTATCTCTACAATATCGAAAGCAACTAAAGACATAAGTTGTACTCCTGCCAGCTGTATTACATAGCTATTAAAACTCAAGACATAAGTTGTACTCCTGCCAGCTGTATTACATAGATATTTAAACTCAAGACATAAGTTGTACTCCTGCCAGCTGTATTACATAGCTATTTAAACTAAAGACATAAGTTGTACTCCTGCCAGCTGTATTACATAGATATTTAAACTCAAGACATTAGTTGTACTCCTGCCAGCTGTATTACATAGCTATTTAAACTAAAGACATAAGTTGTACTCCTGCCAGCTGTATTACGTAGCTATTTAAACTCAAGACATAAGTTGTACTCCTGCCAGCTGTATTACACAGATATTTAAACTAAAGACATAAGTTGTACTTCTGCCAGCTGTATTACATAGATATTTAAACTCAAGACATAAGTTGTACTCCTGCCAGCTGTATTACACAGATATTTAAACTAAAGACATAAGTTGTACTTCTGCCAGCTGTATTACATAGATATTTAAACTCAAGACATAAGTTGTACTCCTGCCAGCTGTATTACATAGATATTTAAACTAAAGACATAAGTTGTACTTCTGCCAGCTGTATTACATAGCTATTTAAACTCAAGACATAAGTTGTACTCCTGCCAGCTGTATTACATAGCTATTTAAACTAAAGACATAAGTTGTACTCCTGCCAGCTGTATTACATAGCTATTTAAACTCAAGACATAAGCTGTACTCCTGCCAGCTGTCTTACATAGCTATTTAAACTAAAGACATAAGTTGTACTTCTGCCAGCTGTATTACATAGCTATTTAAACTCAAGACATTAGTTGTATTCCTGCCAGCTGTATTACATAGCTATTTAAACTCAAGACATTGGTTGTATTCCTGCCAGCTGTATTACATAGCTATTTAGTCAAAAATTTTACCATTTACGGAAATCTTATTTATAGTCCTTACCAATAAAAGCATCTTACATACTTAAGACATACTGTTTTTCATAATTTGTTGTAGATACTAGATTGATTTAAAGATTTTGGCAATACAATTAGAGAACAAACAAACAGTCTTTACTCTCCAGATAATAAGAAAAAAAAACACTTTTATTTCAGCCAACGTTTCGCTAAATAGTTGGATTTGATCGTCACCTTTATAACACACCCAAGGGTTTAAAGCGCGAGAGCGTTTGAGCGAAAATGGGACGTGAACCACGAATCTTCGGATTTACAGCCCACTAGACCACACCCAACCACTGTTTTTAGTGAGACTGAAGACAAGTATTAGTTTAATAATAAAAAAACACCAAACTCCTTACAGAGACTGGAAAACGTTTTCTACCACGTGTTTTGTGTAGTTGATTGGTCGGTCAATTTTAGGAAGAAATTACTATTGAAGATAGGGAAGACTTTTTGAGTCAGTTTAGGAAAATATGTCAGGCCTACTGTCAGAAGACCGAAGTATTGTGTTGTATATTGTTTTGCTAAAACTACATGCACACTAACATTTTCTTCTATATTTGAACGTGTTTTATAACTGCATCATCATTGAAGTTACACTGTACTAGTAAAACACATGGAGATTTGAATTTTTTCAACAAATAATATGTGTAGAAGAGTAACGATTCTGCATGCTTGTTGTTTAAAGAAAATAACATATAAATTATACGGATTTAATGAGAAAAAAAAACGTTTGAAATGCATTTAGGAGGTATTTATGGATTACACAAAGGAAATTTGAGTTTTTTGAGACGAGGAAAAGTATTTTTAATTTTAACATCAAAATTACTTTGCACATACTTTGCACACGGACTATTCAAAACAAATACTCAATATATTCATGCACAAATCTTTATTTTATTTTATTAAAAATACTTCACTAAGAAGTATTACTTTTTATATGTGAAAGACTTGTAATATTAACTGAAAGACTGCCAAATTTCGTGAAGATATACCAAATATATAGAGAGTTATAAGTATTAAATTTATATCAACTTTAAACGAGTACAAAAAGTCACGTGACTCGGTCAAATTGACCGACCCCGTGTTGGGAGAATTAATAACTGTTAACGTTCGTTTAATAAGTTTGTTTTCAAAGGCTAAACGAATGATTTAATCGCGTTTTTTTTTTTTGGCAGATAGTTATGGCTTACTATCAGGCTTTGAACGTTTTCGATTGAAGTACGAAACACTTACAGTCGCCCAAGATTCATTTACATGTTTTAAAATTGAAATTTTGTAATTAAGCATAAAGTTACGAAACCTGGTTTTAGAGTTATAAGTCTTCAGACTTACCGTTGAGCCACTGGGGATCATATACAAAATGAAGTACTTTTTTTTCCTAAGTGTATGTTTGTTTCTCCTTTTTTTTCTTGAAAGATTAATTTTAAATGTGTTGTTTCCTCACGAATTTAAGGATATATTTCGTACTATTAGCTTGAAGTGCGAGACATCGAAATATGAAACTATCACTCAATTTCACACATTTTACACTTTCTTCTCTTTTAATTCTTTCCCTTTAACTTTTTCAGTCTTTATATTGTAAATTCAAATTTAAATTTCTAAATATCTTTATATTTGTATTATCCAAATAAACAAGTATTTGACTTTTAAGTGCACGAGGATCTATTTATTACTTCTATGTTGTAGTATTTTATTTTTGTTTCATATTTTAAAGAATTAATAGATATAAGGTATCTTGAGATGTGTCTTACATAGTGTGAGTAAAAGCTTATTTTGTTTGTTAAATTGCGCGCAAAGCTACTCGGGGGCTATCTGCGCTAGCCGTCCCTAATTTAAAAGTGATAGACAACAGAAAAAGCAGCTGGTCAACACCACCCGCCACCAACTCTTGGGCATCTCTTTTACCAACGACAATGTGATGGACAGTCACATAATAACGCCCCCACATCTGAAAGGGCGAGCATGTTTGGTGACGTGAGTGAAAGACATCTTAAAATAGTATACATATAATATACACCCTACCACGATATCAAGCCTTGTCTCGTTCTTTCGATTTGCCCTTGTCCATGATTACTAATGAAAGGTGGAATTCCCCGAAACCGGTATAATTCAGTGACATGTAGTAAATCGAATGATAGATTGGGCTTCACATTCATTTTTCAGCAATTAATAGACATTTATAAGAACTATGTGACACGGTTATCAGATAGTAATAATCCCATAAATTATCTACATAAGATGACCACCATTGATAAGCAATGACTATACAAGTCTTGCTTATCATTTTTATCACTTTCGAACAAAAGCTTCCGAATATTAATCCAACTTGCTTTTGAAATGCTTTATATTCTTTTCATTTATACACATTTTTCTCTAGTATACCCAAACTAGAAAAAGCAAATTACTTATGAACTCTCCAAGAGCTATAATAATTTAATGAAAAACGTAGGCGTCATCAGAAGCTGGTAACCAGTTTGTTGGAATCTTGTCTGGAATTCAGATAGAATACTGTTTATTGAGCTATATAGAAAATATGAGATTATATAATTTATACATGAATTGTTAATTTAAAACAAAAGTGCAAAGAGGCCGGCCGCATTACTGGAAACTTCTGGTTTCAAGAATCTTGACAAATGATGTATCCAGTGTAAAAATTCCATCCTGTTCTGCAGACTTTTTGCTGTAAAATAGTTTATCTCATTTCTACTTTTAGCACTAATATAACTTTTCATCTGAAATTTTGTAGGCTTATGTCAATGGTATGTATCGAATTAAAAAAAAAGTAGTAAAACGTTTCTGCTCCATCTAATAATCGTTGAAAAATGAACAAGAAAGAGGAAGTTTTGGAACAGTCCACTGAAGTGATGTATCTTATAACTTTAAATACAATGAAACTATCATTTACAGGTTTTGGAACAATCCACTAAAGTCATGTATCTTATAACGTTAAATACAATGAAATTATCATTTACAGGTTTTGGAACAATCCACTAAAGTCATGTATCTTATAACGTTAAATACAATGAAACTATCATTTACATAATCTTTAATACATATTGTACGTGCTATATGTTTTAATCCGGTTGGTCTAATCACCCAAAGAGAACCGGATTTGAACACAAATAGACTTACACCCAAAGCACCCAAATGGATTCCCGAAGTTATTATTCTTTTTTTTTTTATTGTTTAACATAATATATATATATATATTAACAGCTAAGCAAGTCTACTGTGATTTTTAAAGTCAATTTTTACTTATTTACCACTTATTTTTAATTTCGATACTGCTTTTCAATACAGTATTTGAGACCCATTTGGGTGATTTGATGTACCATTTTTAATCTAAAGAAAATTATCACAGAATTATGGAACATTTCATATATTTCAAAACACATTTTACCGCTACACAGTTGTCTTCTAGCAGTAATATTAAAAAAAAAGGATCAAAGAACGAAAAATTTAAGAGCTTTACAATTTCTTTTATTATTCATCAAAACTTGTAGTATACTAAGAAATCAGTACGTGTTGCATTTTAAGAACCATAAAAATATTTACGTATGTAAGTTATGCTAGCAATCTCATCTAAAAAAAAAAAAGCAATAATAATCACAACCTATTTTGGTTAAATCATGTAATTAAATAATTTCTAATTGTTCCTAACAAAACTTTTGCCACCAGGTTCTCTAGAAAGGAAGGTAACGCGTAAAGGTGGATATGTTTGACGATTTTTTTAGGCCTAAGAGATTCTATAAAGTCATGATGGATTTCAGAATACAGCCAAGTGCCTGTTAGAGATAACGTATACAACGGGCCGTTAGCAGCATTTTCTATGGGTTTTTCCTCCAATCCATCAAGATGCACAAAAGATAACTAGATAAATAAATTATAGTTTTATTTTTTATACTTACATAAAAGTTATTCTTATACCAACCGTATCATTAAAAAAACATGGCTGTTCAGACGTGATAATTTGTATGAAAAATGAAACACTACCAGTGCACAATGATCACCTTAAGAAGCAGAGAGAGAGAGAAAGGGAAAAAAAGTTTAAGGCGAGTTATGCTATTTTATAAAGAGTTTGGAAATAGTAAAGATTCTTCTCTCCACAGTGACACATCAAGAACTGGATTCCGATACTCGCGGTGGGCAGAGCACATTTAACCCACTTTTTTTTTTTAGATTTGCGCTTAACGACAACAAGTCAAATCCTTAAATATTATCTAATGACCTGTTTCGAGCTTCAACCGTTGACTCTGTTCTTTACTCAGATTATACGATCTTGTTATCTCAACTTGATTATTGTAATAAGACAGTAAAGTATTCTATTTTGTTTGGAATTCTTAAGCCTGAATAGCACTTTTTTTGCTCATGTGGGCTAAACGGCCAAATCAGAAATTTCTCGGATTCAAGTGATTTTGAACCATTGCCCAGAGGAAAGACGGCCAACTAGCAATACCCGCCGCCACAATAAACCGAATAACCCAGTCATTTTTCGATGTCTAAAGTCTTCGTCATCAAATTTCTTGTCGTGCGATCTGATTCATACCGTCTAATCAGAACTGTAAGCATGACTGAGTTGGCACAAACCTTTCATTCTTTCTGATGCTTATTTACAAAATAGTAGGACACTTGTTGAAACAAACATTGTCTAAGACATCTGTACAATGCAGGCACTTAACCAAGCTTATTACATGTCATATTTAACCTACTGTGAAAATTTCAGAACAAAACAGTAGCCCCTTCTTTGTTTTTTCAGCGAAATCCACTTATAGTTCGAAACAAAACCTAACGTTTCCGGTTTGATGAATTCTAAGGATCAATGCATTCAGGTGTTAATGAAACAATCTGAGAGCGTTGAATATAACGACTGGATTATTCGAGTTACCGCCACTAGGGCTTTTTTTCAGTTTTTTTATGATCGACTGTAACTTTTATAACACGCCCACAGTTGAAAGTGCAGCAGTGTTCATCACCATCACGTTTCGAATCACAGACCTTTTGATACTCAGCCTGTTACGTTAACCACTGAGCCATACTCAGCGTGTGGCAGTAACTATGGTCGGGATTAAAACAGTGGGTTTATTTGAAACATGTCAGTGAAGCTGCGAAGTGATCACATGCCTTTCTATTATACATCGATCTGCCTCTTCTCCTCCTCACGCCCAGTGGCTCAGCGGTAATACTGAGGGCTTATAATGTAAATAAAGATATTTCGTTACCATCGGTGGATAGAGTACAGACGGCTTTTTGGACTACTTAAATCTTTAAGTATATCACTATTAGTTAGCTATTTATCTTTTTAGTAAATACAGCAAAAAACATTTTAGGAATATCTTTCAGTTGTAATATTCATTGGCAATGTATTTTGGTAACTGGAACCAGGATTACATTAAACATGAGTTCGACCAGAATTACTAACCACATTGAAAAATAAAATGTCATTACGAGTGAAAACGGCCTTATTGGGATTGTTTGTTTATTGTTAGAGCAAAACCACATTGGGTTATCTACTGTGTCCCCCCGAGGAGAATCGAACTTACTGGTGACACACTGGGGGACTTTTTGATGGGTGAATGATTGAAACTATAATTGTTTGCGTTCAGTTGTATCATGAAGTTACATCCGTTACGTAATTCAATAAAGAATATTTCCAAGGAATACTTCAAGTTTGTTCTTCGAAGAATAATCCAGTAAAGAAATTTCCAAAGAACACTTCAAGTTTGTTAGTCGAAGCATAATTCAGTAAATAATATTTCCAAAGAACACTTACAAACTTCAAGTGTTCTTTGGAAATATTATTTACTGAATTATGCTTCGACTAACAAACTTGCAGTCGAAGCATAATTCAATAAAGAATATTTCCAAAGAATACTTCAAGTTTGTTCTTCGAAGAATAATTCAGTAAAGACTATTTCCAAAGAACATTTCAAGTTTGTTATTCGAAGCATAATTCAGTAAAGAATATTTCCAAAGAACACTTCAAGTTTGTTCTTCGAAGAATAATTCAGTAAATACTATTTCCAAAGAACACTTCAAGTTTGTTAGTCGAAGCATAATTCAATAAATACTATTTCCAAAGAACACTTCACGTTTGTTAGTCGAAGCATAATTCAGTAAATAATATTTCCAAAGAACACTTCAAGTTTGTTCTTCGAATCGTGACATAAAGTTTTCATATGCAGGATTGGGCGGTAGTGGCTTAGTGGTTAGTAAGTCGGGCTGGGAATCGAAAGATCTAAGGTTCATGCCCGTGATATGCTGATTAACATGCCTCACATTTTCACACGTCATCGCATTATAAACGCGAAGGCTAATCCTGTTAATCGGTTGAGTAGCCATGTGAGCGGCACATGCTTCTATATAATAGTTACCTTTCCTCTGATCAGCAATTCCAAATGAGGGATGGCTAACCCTGAATTTTGGGACTTCAGTCTTGGTCGTTTAGCCCGTGTTTCACCTAAGGTATTGTTATGATGGAGAATACAAAGCACTGAGTAGATGTCAACATAACTGGGAGTTGGAAAAAAATCATAGGTGTCTTTGTACACTGTATGATTTGATTTTAATGAAAGAAAGTATAGCAAGAGACTTTATGTAAGTTAACAATATTTTCCAGAGCTCAAACACATATTTTTACAGTCTCTAAAATTCATTTCGTTTCTATTAAACAATAAGCGAAAACAGTTATTGTGTTTGAGCACCGAAACAGTTCTTACCCTAAATACCAGTACAAACACACACTAAAACTAAACAAGTAAGGCTTAAAAGATGTAATAGACTTGTATATAGTACATGTGATAAAATGTGTGGTTTTACATTGTAAGGTGATAAGTTGCAATTATACGCACCATGTTTGCGTGTTGTTATATACAAATCGTAGTAAATAAAATGCTCTAATTTGCAGATATTTAAATATTTTAAAACTGGAAAGGCAAAACCAATTTAACTTATACAGATTGCTATGTAAATTTCACAGAGCTCAGGCCAAAACAGAAGTTAGTTACAGCAAAACAATAACTGTTTTCAGTTGAGTCTAAAAATATGTATGCTTGTATAACCGTTTTCGAAGCATGCATATCCCATTATTTCTTTAAAGTTCATTTCATTGACAGCATTAAAATGATTTTGAAACATAACCACGTCATTACAGTCCATGTCGCCACGGCCGGTCGTACTCTATCTGACGGCCGTAAATCTTGAGAATAGTCCGATAGGTTACTAGATTTGTGAAACATGTACTTTCGTGGGGGGAAAAAAAAGGGAACGAAATATTTTAAATAGTAGTTCACTATTAAGATGACGAACATCTATGCAAAGGTACCTTGAGAAGTAAAATAGCAGAGGCCGGCGTTTAGATCTGACTTTCCCTCTACGCCATCTCCAGGGGCTCAATATTAAATAAGAGAAAAGATAGCACCTTAATTTTCACGTAACATCCACAGTTTTTGTTTTATTGCATGGTTCATTGTTCTTGAAAAGTGTTTGTAAATGCCCAATGTTGTCTGATGTACTTGGACAGAAAAAACAAAAATTATGCCCCCAGTGGCACAGCGGTATGTTTGCGGACTTACAACGCTAGAAACCGGGTTTCGATACCCGTGATGGGCAGAGCACAGATAGCTCTTGTGTAGCTTTGTGCATAATTAAAAAAAATATTTAGTATGTTAGGTTAGCTCCAAATGTAAAAGCCCCCAGTGGCACAGCGGTATGTTTGCGGACTTACAACGCTAGAAACCGGGTTTCGATACCCGTGATGGGCAGAGCACAGATAGCTCTTGTGTAGCT
>NW_013666728.1:8268-18014 GCF_000517525.1 Limulus polyphemus | reverse complement strand
CAAACAAACCAAATTTAAAATAACTACAGTAAAAATATAAAAAATACCCACTGCTAGAAGATAATTAAATGAGTGAAAAATTAGAAGTTATCACATACAGTGCATGTTAATTTTCAAGATAAATAGATAAATTATTGATTCCGGTTATCGATAAAGTTAAGAGAGGCATTTAATGGTTCATAGCCCCTTGTATTCATAATGTTGTAGTTTTAATAGACTATTGTGATGTTAAGTGTTAGTACTTTGCCACATCAGTAGTTCAATCAAGGTGTGATTAATAGTTGAACCTCGAATGAGAAACAGTAAAGCGTTATGTAAAAAAATCTACATCCCAGTAACATCCCAGATAGTACTTCATTTACATCATCTCAGCATTTCGTGGTATATTTCATTTCATAATAGATAACTAAACCAAGTTCTTTTAATCCCTTAGAGCAGCGTTTCCCAAAGTGTGGGGTGCGTCCCCGTGGGGGCGCAAATGATCTTTTAGGGGGGCAATGTTTAGGGGTAGAGTCAGTTTGTAATAATGCAAAATTAAGCGTTTTAATATATCTTTTATTAATGAAAATAATAAATAATAATTAAACACATATAGTATTTTAATGTGTATCTGTGTATAATATCTCGGCACTTAACTCGCTCATTCACTCATTTAAAAAAGAGGGGGCGCACAAGAAATCATATTTATTAAGGGGGGCTGGATGACAAAAGTTTGGGAAATTTGTTTGAAATTAAGCATAAAGCTACACAAAGGGCTATCTGTGCTCTGCCCACCATGGGTATCGAAACCCGGTTTCTAACGTTGTAAGTTCGGAGACATACCGCTGTGTCACTAGGGGTCAGTTTGGAAAAGGCTGTCACAGAGTTTGCGTTAAACTAAACTCACTTATAAAAAAAAAAAGAATGCAAAAATACTTAAAATTTATATTTTCCATTATTATAAACTGAAACATATTTACAAGATTACAAATATGTTATTTACATTAAGTGAACTTCGAAATTACATAAGTACACATTAAACTTCCCCGAATTAATAATCCAACTTTAAATCCTTTGAAAAAGTGCAGCGTAGGTTTTATTACAGAAAATAGAAGAACGTGTATGTGATGCGAACAAACTCTGTTAACGTACTTTATTACAGAATGGTATGATTTTTCACTTTGTGAAGAAATCTTGTGGCGATTACACTGAAAAGCAATTTGTTTTGTGGTAACGGGTTAATAAAAGGCTTAAGATATACCACAGTGTAGTTTCAAAAAAAAAAAGTATATCCTTCAATGAAGTCTAAAATAAACTATAATTATCACAATTTTCCTTCTGATGCAACAATTTCATTTAAAGTTTCTTTTTTTTTTTTCGTCTGGGAACTGAACGACAGAAGTTAAATTGGATGTAAATTATAGAGTAATAACAGAGAAGACAGATTACTGGAAGTACTTAAGTGTATTTTACGTACGTAATTCAAGCTACAGCTATCGTGAACTGAGAATGCTACGGGCAGTAGGACTAGTTTGTTGTTGACGCTATTGCAGAAAAGTGTAACATTCAAATAGGGCTAGAAAAAAACTATCAGAACCTCTATATCACCGGTATGTGCGCATGCTCACTCGAATTAAGGCTTACGTGTGTGTGTGTTGCGAAATAAATACGAAACTATATAACTTTGAAATAAAAATTGATAACAATTTAAAACAAATGAATATAATACAACACGGTTATTATTTAAGTATTTTTATGAGAGAAATGGTTAACTTCTAAATGTATATATTTTGGGTAACGGAAGTCTTTTGAATTCTGAAAAAGAGTGAAACGACTATAGACAAAATAATGTTGACCAATATACATATTGAAATTTAACAGGAAATTGCTACCTATGTAATAATAACTCAATATTTTTCATCTTCCTAATCCTACTAATGGTTGGTTTGCAAAGGAATATTTGCCCAATTCGCCTCAAAATTGCCATAATTATATGAAATGAAGACGCTACCACAAAGAAAGCAAGACGTGTATTTGAAAGGAGAAAAATAAAGTATCCATTTCCGCTACACCCATTGTTCAACGAGTTCAAGATGGCATTCGGTAATTGAGTTTGTTTGTTTGTTTGTCTGTTTTTAATTATGCACAAAGCTACACAAGAGCTATCTGTGCTCTGCCCGCCACGGGTATCGAAACTCGGTTTCTAGCGTTGTAAGTCCACAGACATACCGCTGTGCCACTGGGGAGCTCGGTAAGTGAGCACGAATATTAGAAGTGTAGTTTTAATATATATATATATATATATTCTTTGTAAAACTACACTTTAATGATGAACTTTGGTATAAAAAAAAGATAAACTTCTGGAAATTTCTCCATACCACATCAGTTATTCTGGAAAACTTCTCCGTATCACATCGATTTTTCTGGAACTTCTCCATACCATATCGATTTTTCTGGAAACTTCTTCATACCATATCGATTGTTCTGGAAACTTTTCTATACCCCATCGATTCTGCTCGAAATTCTCCATACCATAGCGATGGTTCTGGAAACTTCTCCATACCACATCGATTGTCCTGAAAATTTCTCCAAACTACATCGTTTGTTCTGGAAACCAAACACGTTTGTGTTCTGTTTTACAGCTATTATAACCTGAAAGTTTGAATACAGCTCAACTAGAAAGCATATTATGATCGCCCCATTGCAAGATTGAAACCTCACGCAAAAACAGCTGAAATGGCAAAGATGATTTTTTTTTTAACTTCATGACACTGTAATGTTGTTTTCATTATCTTATACGTTGTGTTTTATACGTTTCTGTTGTTCGACCAGTCGTTTAGTTACCCCGGAAATATATAAACTGTTTCAGAAAATTTCTGATTGTTGCATTTCGCTATTGTTCGACCAGTCGTTTAGTTACCCGGAAATATATAAACTGTTTCAGAAAATTTCTAATTGTTGCATTTCGCTATTTTTCGACCAATCGTTTAGTTACCCGGAAATATATAAACTGTTTCAGAAAATTTCTGATTGTTGCATCTTGCTATTGTTCGACCAGTCGTTTAGTTACCCGGAAATATATAAACTGTTTCAGAAAATTTCTGATTGTTGCATCTTGCTATTGTTCGACCAGTCGTTTAGTTACCCGGAAATATATAAACTGTTTCAGAAAATTTCTGATTGTTGCATCTTGCTATTGCTCGACCAGTCGTTTAGTTACCCGGAAATATATAAACTGTTTCAGAAAACTTCTAGTTGTTGCATTTTGCTATTTTATTTTCTTGCCAAAAAATTACGGTATAATAAAAACAACAATAAACTTAAGATATTCAAGAATTACAGCAATGCAACTTTGCCATATTAAAAGGTACTTTTCACGTGACACATATAAATCGGTTATACTGAGTTTATTCCGCATGATCATTATTATATTGAAATATATAATTGAACTTATTTTAATAAATATTTTAAAACTGTGTCATTAACTAAGATTTTTAATTTAAAAACATTTACATACTTTACAAGTTTAGAAAAAAATCACTGAACATTTAGTCCACATTTTTTGGAGTATTTGGTTTTTTTCAATCTCATATTGTAAACCTATTCTTCAAAAGTTCAAAATGTTTATTTATCGCGGTTATTACTTGATGCAGAGTTTTGATTTTATTGATAAAATAAATAGAAATTAGAAATCTTACGATAGTAAAAATATAAAAAAAAAATATTTGATTGTATCGTTCATATTAATAATGTGATGAAAAGGAAACGGCATCATTGAACACTATATTATGCCATTCAGGTCCTGCTAGGCCTTCGTGGCGGGGGGATTTTAATAAGCTGTTGCAAGGTGATTTTGCCTCCCACCGGGAAAACCTTAATATAAAAAGAAGGAATAACAAAAGGAGTCTTAGCTTAATAAATTCTTGAAATATTTAAACTTTGTAAAGTAGAATATAAAAACACAATATTAAGTAGGCGAAACACAGTTTATTGTATGGACACACACACACACACAAATCCAAGTTATTTCTAAATCCTGATTGTAAAATATCTAAAGTTGAAACTAAAGACAATAAGTTCATGTTTTTGCTACGTCATGTTTATTTTTCTTTAGTTTAGTAATACTTCTGAAAGCTTGATTTACATATGAAATGGGTCTTTGTTGTGTTGTGAAAGAGGCAAGAAAGACAGGTGGGGCATAACCGGTTGAAACGCATTTCTGAGACCCAAGATAGATAATATCAAAAAAAAAATTAAACAAAACTGTTAAGAACACTTCAAAGAACGTAACAGTTGTAATAGTAATAATAATAAAAAAAAAACTGGGCGTCTGAGCGGAAATGCCAACGTCTAGTTTCCCACATTGAACCTAAAACATCTGGTCCCAGTTTTCAGAATTATCTCAGTTTTAACTCGTGAAATAGACACATATCAGTTCAAGTTGCTATGTAACTGGGCGATATTCGCGCGCATGCCAAATGCTTTGAGCTGACAGAGACACGAAGTAAGAAATACGCTCTGTACGGTGAAAGACTAAAAATAAGATAGTTTTTATATGATAATTATGAAATTAGAAAGAGTGATTAGGATTACGAAACCACTGATATGACTCTCAGGAGAAGATCTAGCTGGAAAAATAGAAACTTGACATAAAAAAGGCCCTGGTTATCTATAGTTAAATGGAACGAATAAAAAAAACTAAATTACAGTCAACATGTGCTTTCTAATAATCTTCTTCGCTAGTTATTATTTTTAATTATTTGCATGTAAGTTAAAGTCAATTCAACCCCAACTGTGTTAATTGGGTCCTATTTTTTTATATCTTTTAGAATGAATATGAAATGCCATAATTTCCCAGAAAAGGGGCTGAAGGCCGCCTGTAGGGGTCACCTATTTTACCCCTCCCCTATACAGTAGTGTATTATCTGTTAGTCAGTCAGTATACACTAAAATAAAGTCACATAAGGGACGCTTAATGTTGCAATTTGTACTGTCGTGACGTCAATAAAATGTGCGCATGCCAGGAATTGCGAGAAGAATTATGCACTCTGTAGGCTACAACACAGCATGATATAGGATCTTCAAAAGCAAGAAATAAAAATATTTGTTACTCTTAATTGTAGTTTTATTTACTCTTGAAACAGAACACTTTAGGGGACGCTGCGGAAGTACGTCTAGTATGAATATGGTTTATAACTTTCTTTTTTTCTGATTTCATTATTTTACAAGATAGATGTTTAGTGTCATATCCCCCTCGGGGGGGGGGTCGTTTATAATGGTATTGTGTTTGGAATAGCATATCGACTTCAGTGTGTTCGTCAAATAAATGTGTTAAAAAACATTTAGTGATTCTCAAAATGCATCTCTACGCAAACGTTCGTATCATTTATAAACATTTATCTGGATTTTATTAACGATTCTTAAATCAAGAAGTTTGTGTCTATTCACTGAGTTTATGCACCATTAACATGTATTTATTACACTTGTGTGCATGCTTGTGTACAGGTATTCAGCCTAACAAGGAAAACTTGTCCCAGAAATGTAGTATTGCCGAAACCGTCTGAGACCAAGCCAGAGACCCCAAATTTTAGGCATAGTTGTCCCTAATTTAAAATTTCTGATCATAAAAAGGGAAGCCGACCTGTAACACCCGCTCCCTGCGCGGCTACTCTTACCCTTAACCAAATAAGTGAATTGACTGTTAGAGTAAAAATACCCCCCCCCCCCCCAGCTGAAAGTCCCGAGCATGTTCAACGGCATAATGCTTCTCGAACCTTCCAAATTGTGTAAATACTATTGACTAGATGAGACAACACACTGACTGAGGTTTAAGAGAACAATCTACAATTTTATTGTTACGTATGTGATTCGGAAGTTAATTTTTTTGTGAAATTTCGGTTATTAATTCTTAACGATTAAGGAGCTCGAATTTTGACTGTTGTTTCTAGTGGTTTTCATGTAGCTAACTTAATAGACTCATCAAGACATCTGAGTTGACACTCGATTAGAGATCATTTACAGCACACCAGTAACTATAGACTTACCTTTAGCAAGCACGATTACTTGAAACTGGATGTTGATACTTATATAAAACGCTATATTAGATACTAAGGATCACTGGTGTATTAGGCAACTAACCTTTACACTTATTCCTCGTCACTTTCGTGTCACCTATCATCACTTGTGATGAACTATTAAATATCGCTACAAGTGTTTTAGACTTTTCAGTTTTCTTAGGTTTGTGTTATTGTTTATTGCTAAGCACAAAGCTACACAATTTTAAGCGTTGTAAGCGTTCAGACTTAATGCTGAGCCACGAGGGTGGGTTTTTTTCTAGGTACAGAGGTTAAAAATCATCAGTATTTTACATTTGTTTATATACTAGTTGTTTCAACCACCATAAGATTTAATAAGCAGCCTATCAAACTGTGTAACCCAAATCGGTAACACTTTAATGTTATACCTTGTATCTGTAACACTTCTGAGCCGTGCATCCCAAATCAATAACGTTCAAGTTCCCATGGTGTGTCTGTGAGGTTCCTGAATCGTACAACCAAAATCAATTACTCTTAAGGATATATATTGTAGCTATAAGAATAACGGTCAAATCTCACTATCAGGTCAGACAAGAGTTAGCAGTGGATTCTGTATGCTTAAGTGCTTTTTCTCTAGTCTATCGGATCAAAATCAGGGATGGCTATATGCAGATAGCTGTTTGCGCGAAATTTCTTAAACAAAACAAATTTTCCTTAATCATTTAAACAGAATTCATGCCTATATAATTTGCGCATAGACAAATTAAGGAAGCAACTCTTAAGTCCAACTTATTAACTAACCTCATCAATTCGCTGTACGATTTTTTTTTATAAACAATTAATTGCCTTATATTGTACGATAAATTTTATATTTTGTAAAGGGATATAAGAAATCTTGAAAATGTTTTATTCAGTGAGCATCGTGAAATTTTTTAAAAGCTTGTTCTCTTCATATAAATACTTAAAAAAAAAATAATAATGACATTGTTCCGTCATCCATTCAAAGCTACGTGTGTGTAGATGTATCTGACTGAACGGGGTTGAATAAGGTTATCATTCACGTGCTGCCAAGGCTGTGGACGATTGGTCACAGAAAGTTTCAGAAGCAGGAGTTCAAAAACAAAACAAACTTCCATTTCTCAGATTCTCGCTGCAGATGATGCGTCAATTAATACCTGCATCAAACCGTAACAATAATAGCAAAAAAAACACATCCAACTTACTATAATGAGTAATGTGTTTTATTTAATCACTGAGAAAAAAAACACTAGAGAGAGTTTAAGTTACTAGCGATGGTTATTGTTAGTTTTCTTTGAACCGACAGGAAAAACAAAAAATTGGAAGTTTTCACATCAAGCTTGACATAAGTTATTCTAACCAGAATACAAATTAACTATGAGTCAAATAGCTACAGTTGAATGACCTTTAAGCAATAAACATTAAACAGAATCTACACCAAATTTTGTTTGAATAAGAAAAGACATCACGCTGAACTACTACCAATGTTAAAGAAATCAAATCTCAAACGACACGTTGTCTGAAAAATAATTAAAAGGCTAAGAATGTGTTTCTCCGAAATGTATCATTAAGGGCATTATGCCTTAAAAATAACAGTGAAACATGTTTGAAAATACAGTTAACAGAAGGATATGGACGTGAACTCTTTTAAGATATCTTCGTTCATAAATCTACTTTTAATATTGTGTCGAAATCTAGACTTAATATTGTACGAAGATCCTTGTTATGAAGTTCGGCGTAAGAATCGGTTGGGGTTGAAAGAGATGAGAATGCGGCCGTCTTCTGTTTACTCCCTAAGGGATCAAGTTAAGAAGATTTGTGCAGATACAAGAACTCACAAGACTATGAGAAGTTATAATCCGATATAAGGAAAACATATGTATTTAGCGTAGTTTGGAGAATTATATAAAAGAAAAGGCGATAAATGAGAGAGAGAGAAAAAAAAGACAGACCGAAAGACGTGAAAGAGAACGAATAAACCAAGAAAGAGGCGAATGAAGATATGAAAGACATGTTGCCAGTAAGAACCAAAACTAATTCAAAATCTAATTTTCTTATGTATAATTGATATCATAATAAACAGAAATTTGCTATACTTAAATTTGGTATGGATAATTTCTTAATAGAAATAAGTAAAACCTTAACAAATTTGAAGGGAAAGCGATGGAGAATAGCACGATCGTAACAAAATCGATTCATAGTAATTCATATTAATATTTTACTGATATCCTATACTTAATATGGTACCGAGCTCCTTTACCTAATATCCCTGTATAATACCCTATACTTAATATTGTATTGAGATCTGTGAGACTCGACATCAACGGCTTATTTCACGAGAAAGAAAGTTGAAGGAACTGAAATCATAGCAACTCCAAAAATAAGATAAGACAAACGTGCATCATTTACTGGCATTTAAATTTGTATCAATGATATAATTATCAGAAGTAATTAGTATGTAACACAGAAGATCATATATCACGTCTTTGTAATTACATGTAACTCATCTCTTTTTGAAAGAGGTAATGCGTGTCAGTACATGGATTTGATATGTGGATGCAGACTGAGACCGGTAGTTTAATACGATACAGATTCATTGGAGAGAACCTTCTATAAAAACAAGACTGGGTTTTGTTTTCAGTTCCTTTTCAATGAATATGTTCGTTCCTAATGTCGTTATTTTAATGGACCATATTTCATACGAATAATAGTTTTATTTTACCGCGTTATTGCGTTTCTATTTTGATTATGTGAATGATCTCATTCGCATAGGGTTAGTTGCACGTTATTTGAATGATTTCACTATACTAATGCAGTTGCGTGTCGTCTGAGACGCGAATTCAGGCGTCAGTTTAGACATGTTGAACACGTAAACATTTGATTCAAGTTAAAGTCCTAGTCATACAAAGGTTACAATGCCACTGAAGATAAATATTCATACAGCGAGGTTATTAAACGATGTAGAGCTGAAGGACACTGGCTAGTATGTTCGGTGACGGGGATTCGAACCAACGACCCTCAGATTGCGAGTCAAGTGCCTTAACCTTGGAAAGCACGAAAGAACTCTTCGTCAGAATGTTAGGCTACCAGTACCAGGTTTAAATTAGACCTCACAAATCCTCCACTGCACATGGACGTCGGCTACAAGTACTAGTTTAAATTAGACGAAAGATATAAACATTTACTCGAGATTCGATGGAAGATTTGATAAGTATAAGGTTAATTGGTATTGTTGTGATTCCATTTTCTTCGGCCATCTTTCTCATGTACAAAGCAGTTGACTTCGAAACGTGTTGGAAGCTTATGAGACTACGTCAACTTTAGTTGTTTATGATATTTTTAAGGGCATCAGACGATATTCACATCTTTCGTAACCATAATAAGCCTTCGCTTTGCGGAAGAGGTCAGGGTTCAGGAATGGGTTGAGTTGTGATTTCGGAGTCCTTTACTGCCCTAGACGGTCTTCTGGGTGGATTTTTTCCGTTTCTCTGGAATGTTTATTTGGTTTGTTTTGAATTTCGTGGAAGGCTACACGAGGACTATCTGCGCTAGTCGTTCCTTATTGAGCAGTGATAGACTAGAGGAAAGGCAACTATTCAACATCACCCACCACCAACTCTTGAGCTACTCATTTACCAACGAATAATGGACTTGACCGTCACATTATAATGCCCCCAAGGTTGAAAACGTCCATGTGCAGTGGAGGATTTGTGA
>NW_013666728.1:5530-7291 GCF_000517525.1 Limulus polyphemus | reverse complement strand
CCCCCCCCCCCCCCCAGGGACACAGCTTTGTGCTTAACTTCAAAACCAACGAATCATTTGCAGAGAACATACTCCTGTCAACTCACTCCGGAGTGTGTGTGTGTGTGTGTGTTTTGAACTTAAATAATATGTGAAATCTAAGTTAAGCTTTCAGTAAATCAAATTCGTCAGAACAAGCCGAGTTCGTTACCTTAAACCTAATTAAAACATTACTGAAGTTAAAAAAATCTCTTTTTCTTCATACGCACTAGATAATTAGTATTCATCTTATGTGAGTGTGTGTAGTAGCTCGTACCGAACTATTTCGTTCGTTTCTTTTTATTTCTTTTGAATTTCGCGCAAAGCTACACGAGGGCTATCTGCGCCAGCCGTCCCTAATTTAGCAATGTAAGACTAGAGTCATCACCACCCATTGCCAACTCTGGGGCTACTCTTTTACCAACGAATAGTGGGATTGACTGTCACATTATAACGCCCCCACGGCTGAAAGGGCGAGCATGTTTGGTGTGACCATCAGATTGCGAGTCGAGTACCCTAACCACCTGACCATGCCGGGCCCCGGAATTATTTCCACGTGCATAATTGTTATCTTATTCGGTGCAGTATTCTGGCCTGTAGGTCTACCGTAACTCGAATTCGATCCCACGTACCCCTACCTCAAATCGTCACACATTCATAAGCGAACGTTAAATACTTGCAATATTTAATTCCTATATGTTTAGGTTATACTCATTGGTTGGTTGAAGGAAGATGTTGCTTCAGCACTGACTGGGCTGTTCTGTTATATAAGAAGGAAAAACTGACCGAGAGGGACGACGAGTGGGATTCCCAAATCTCACGAGAAAATTACCAGGCTACCCCTCTCCCCGTACGGATGAACAGGTTTTATTTTTTTTAAGAAAGTGTTTGAAGAAGCGTACCTTTAGGATAAATTATTCCCCTTGAGTGACAGATCCAGTTAGGGTATTCCCCTTTTGATTTTCTTATGTCAAATATATTAATTTTCTTCCATACGTCGTACAGACAAAAAAGAAACACTAATCAAATAGAGGATATTTTCTATGAAACATCTAAGAACGTTTTTCCTTTTAGTCAAAGGCTCCGGCATGGCCAGGTGGTTAGAGCGCTCGACTCGCAATCTGTGGGTCGGGGGGTTCGAATCACCCTCACACCAAACATGCTCGCCCTTTCAGCCGTGGGGACGTTATAACGTGACGGTCAATACCACTATTCGTTGGTAAAAGAGTAGCCCGAGAGTTGGCGGTGGGTGGTGATGACAAGCTGCCTTCCATCTAGTCTTACACTGCTAAGTTAGGGACGGCTAGCGCAGATAGCCCTCGTGTAGCTTTGCGCGAAATTCAAAACAAACCTTTTAGTCAAAAACAGTTCGGCTGCAGTCATCGTTCAGAATTAACAAAAGTGAAACGTTTGCGACAGAACACAGCGAAACGTAAGCGTGAAGTCGAAACGTGCATGATTAAAGCTATGACCAGTTGCACCGTAATGCGTTATTTTTTATCCTGAAAGGAGTCGAGACCCACCACTGTTCTTATGTTGTCAATTTTAGAGGTTTCAATATATTCTGAAACCCTAGAATAAATATTAAACACCACTGTTATTGTACTATCGATTATAATGCTTCTGACGTGTTCTGAGATCCCATACTGGGATTCTCAATAGATGAAACGGCAAGTTGGATACGTAATATTAATTAGCTCCACTCATTACCAGGATGATTTTTAGGTAGCTTGATCTGATTGG
>NW_013666728.1:0-4628 GCF_000517525.1 Limulus polyphemus | reverse complement strand
AGACATACCGCTGTGCCACTGGGGTGGGGGGTGCACTTGGAAAAAAAAGAAGCTTTTTATTTTGTCCCTCTCTTGATAGATGTCGTTTTAAGAATGCTTTAGTTACTTAGTCGGCTCAAGTTTGGATAAATCACGTTTTGAAGTCAATTTCGACTTTACTTTCAAAGACATCTAGCCAAATTACACACAAAAAAATCTGAAAAAAAACAACAACATTCATGTGCCCTAACATAAGTTTTTCTATGTTACAATAATATACTACTTACAATAATTGTGGTAAACTAGTTTTATTCAATGTAAAGTTTGGCCAATTCATTTTAGACTGCTCAAAAAGAAATAAAAGTATTGTGGCTAGGTAAGCATGCACGACTTCTTTAGCGTCAATTTCTACCTGACTGGTGTTTATTATGTCCTTGGCTCAAATACAGTATTTTGGGAGATGGATAAAGCACGCTGAATACCACCTTTCGGCCTTGAAATCACGTTTAATGACTAAGAGTTCAGTCTCGTTTTAAAAGGTATGAATGACCGGAACAGCTATCATCTTTCCCCAGGCCAGACATTAACTCTTCTTTTATTTAAACCTCGTGATCTCTGTTATCAAACACAAGCTAAACTTCTGCCTCATGAGTGGGTGAAGTTGTGAGAAAAAATTTCAGAGATCGTGAGAGTTTGCTTATGTACCAAGCAATCTGAAAAAACAAAAACAACAAAAAAAAAACAGTGTTTAAAATTGCCATAAGATATTTTCATTGGAGCGGCAAGACTTTACCTTCCCAGTGCACATGAGGGCACTGCCCCTGCAACACGTGTGGGACAGTAAGGGCAGGTATGGAACATGCGTGGAACGCAATCACGTGGGGTTTCCCCTTATAACTCTCCCGCCAGTTCTGTATGTATGTTTATCTGACTGGCATTCAGGGCTTCTCTGGTTTTCTAAGCTTGAAGGGACCGTAGAAAGCACTCTTCAACAGTTAGGCTTAGCAAATGATAAGCTTTTATTATAACGTAAAGATAAATCAGCATTATATAACAGTTAGGCTTAGCAAATGATAAGCTTTTTTTTTATAACGTAAAGATAAATCAGCATTATATAACAGTTAGGCTTAGCAAATGATAAGCGTTATTAATCAAAAAATAAATGAGCACAGTATAACAGTTGTGTTAAGAGATGATAAGTTTATTACTGTGAAAATAAATGTTTAATAAAAGTTAATGTTCAATCTAGAAAATAGAAGTGTCAGATTTATACCACTATTATCATACTTACGTTTGGGGTTAGTTACTAATACCCTTCGTAAATTTTTTTCAAGTGTACAAGGATTGGACTTTGATGATCTGTTGTGTAAAATTTTTTGGGGTAAGTACGTTTTAAATTTCAAAAGTATGTATATATATATTTGCATAGAACATACAAACGCCGGGTTTGATTTTGATACAACTATGAATGTTTTACTAAATCACTTTCTTCAGATAATTATTTAGGTTTTAATTATGTTAACTTATTATTGGTCAAAGTATTTGTGTACTAAACGTCTTTAAACTTCTCGTTAAATTAGTAAGCTGATATATTACGTCAGGTATTTCGTCATGTAATGACGTCTATCTTGTATCTTATAAAAATCATTTAGACATCCTATATCTCAGAAACTTAAAGATACAGGTTTTGCATACTTTACGAGTTTGCAACTAAAAATGTCGTTACTAAGGAGGGTTTTTCAATAATGACTCAGTGCATTCTAATCATTCTACGTTTCAGTTTTCTTGTTTATTGATTTATGATATTAAATACTTCAAGTAGTCAATTTGTTATAAACGAATTGCTTTACTGATTTATAAGTTGTTTGTTTTATTTCTAACCTACAAAGTTAGCTTTCTTTCTATCCGGAGCTACTGGTAATAGACAACTAATGGCGTAACCCAGCGAATCCTGTTCTGTCCCTCAGAGTTTTAAATAAATCAATTTTAATCCAACCGTGTACACACTTTCTGACCATACTTTTCCAACAACTTTTGTCTATCCATCTTTCTGTCTTTTTTGTCTCTATTTGACTCTTCCTAGTTAATAAACCAAAAACAAGACAAACCGCAAATTTCATCTAGTTTCTAAAATGAGGATTATTGAAAACAGCGTTTACATAATCATTCTCCGCTTACTTTCCTTGTTAGTCAATCTCGAGCGTTGTGGGCAATTTTCGGTAATTTTTTCGTGAAAATTGTAGGTGTTTTCGAATCGTAAGAGCTAAATTATCTAGATGTGGGCGTTAAAAAAAATCTTCAAAAATACAGATTGAACTTCAATGCTGAATAATCTCGATTGAATAAGATTTAAAAGTATTAATTACAGGACAGTGCTAACTATAATTTACTTAGCACATTCTTGGTTTCTCAGTAAGCTTGCTTTGTTAATAAAAAGGTGTGGTTCCTGTATATTTTGCTTTTACTCTTTACACTGCTATTGAAATCATGTGCACGCTTCTTAAGAAGAATAAACACACCCATAATACAAAAAATATATAGATAGAAATCACTTTTACAGCACAACAGTTTGTTTGTAATTAAGCACAAAGCTACACGATGGGCTATCTGTGCTCTGCCCACCACGAGTATCGAAACCCGGTTTCTAGCCCGGTTGTAAATCCGCAAACATGCCGGTTTCATACGTCGATTTAAGCAGAAGGATTGTTTGTTTGTTATGGATTTCGCGCAAAGCTACACGAGGGCTATCTGCGCTAGCCGTCCCTAATTTAGCAGTGTAAGACTAGAGGGAAGGCAGCTAGTCATCAACTCTTGGGCTACTCTTTTACCAACGAATAGTGGATTGACCGTCACATTATAACGCTCCCACGGCTGAAAGGGCGAGTATGTTTGGTGTGACGGGGAATCGAACCCACGACCCGCAGATTGCGAGTCGAGCGCCCCCTAACCACTTAGACATGCCGGGCCATAAGCAGAAGGAAACAGTATTTTCAACATTATTATTATTTTTATTATGTAATTTATATAAACTAATAATATTTTAACATAACCATATTGTCGTGCTACGGATCAAAGGGTCCAGGGTGCGAGTTGTGATATCATTGAACACGCTCAATATTTTCAGCTGTCAGCACGTTATTAAACGTGTGAGATTTAATTCCGTTATTCTGTTGAAAGCGCCAGACAAAGTTCTTGTAGCGGTAGGTGTTATTGGTTAACTGCCTTATAATAGAACAATTCTATCACCAAAAATTCAAAATGAATTCCTTGCGTGGCTGTAGAAATTTGGAATTTTCAAACCTGAAGGTCACATCACGAGGAAAAGAGTTAAACAGCTATGTCCCAACGGTTCAGGTATAGCTATCTCAAATTGTGAAACAAAACGAAGAATCACTTGTGATATCTATAGACAGTACCTTATGACAAGCCGAACGGGAAGAATCACTTGTGATGTTTATAGACAGAACCTTATGACATGCCGAACGGGAAGAATCACTTGTGATGTCTATAGACAGTACCTTATTACATGCCGAACGGGAAGAACCACCTGTGATGTGTATAAAAAGAAATGGAAAACATTTTAATTCCTCGGTGAACATTTATGAATGAAGGAAAAAAAAATACGCGGTGAACTGATAATACTACTGTACATAAACATTCCTGAAAATATCTAACATGACATGCCGAACGGGAAGAATCACTTGTGATGTTTATAGACAGTACCTTATGACATGTCGAACGGGAAGAATCACCTGTGATATTTATAGACAGTACCTTATGACATGCCGAACGAAAGTACTGTCTATAAATATCACAGGTGAGTCTTCCCGTTCGGCATGTCATAAGGTACTGTCTGTAGATATTCATCAGTTGAAAGTGTAAAGGTCAATAAATGAAAGAGTAGTACTACTTGACCATTTACAATTTATTTTGTATAAAATCATTAAATAGCATCCTGAACTTGACAATACCTCATCTACAAACTATGTTCCGTTAACCACAAAACATGTACGAACAACACCTGGTTTCATGGTAACAATACCAACACAGCCCACATCTTAACGATGTTCTGTTAACCACAAAGCATGTACGACCAACACCTGGTTTCATAGTAACAATATCAACACAGCCAACATCTTAACTATGTTCCGTTAACCACAAAACATGTACGACCAACACCTGGTTTCATGGTAACAATATCAACACAGCCAACATCTTAACTATGTTCCGTTAACCACAAAACATGTACGACCAACACCTGGTTTCATGGTAACAATATCAACACAGCCAACATCTTAACTATGTTCTGTTAACCACAAAACATGTACAAACAACACCTGGTTTCATAGCCCACATCTTAACTATGTTCTGTTAACCACAAAGCATGTACGACCAACAATTGGTTTCATAGTAACAATACCAACACAGCCCACATCTTAACGATGTTCTGTTAACCACAAAACATGTACAAACAACACCTGGTTTCATAGCCCACATCTTAACTATGTTCTGTTAACCACAAAACATGTACGAACAACACCTGGTTTCATAGCTCACATCTTAACTATGTTCTGTTAACCACAAAACATGTACGAACAACACCTGGTTTCATAGCTCACATCTTAACTATGTTCTGTTAACCACAAAAC
>NW_013666727.1:304864-336936 GCF_000517525.1 Limulus polyphemus | reverse complement strand
TGGATTAAAGGTATGGGCTTGAATTGAAGAATAGGTTGAATGAGCAAAGTATGATAAACTGGACAGAAATTTATATATTGTTACGTCTCCGTTCGTTAATTAACTTTCCGTAACTTCGTTCCGACGAAACTTTAGCGACACAAGTCCTTACTTAATAAAACTGGTTTATTCTTTCTGAATATAACTTTACGCTACACTTAATTTCAACAATCGCGCTAAAACAAACGCTATAACAACGAACGTGCTCAATAATACTCTCTGACTGCAGATCAATTACTACTGTCTACACACACATTATTGTCCCGTCACGTTGTCACCCTCTTTCATATACCAGGCTACCCTATATCTAGTAAATGCTAGAGCATTCGCCAAGGTACAGGATAGTTCTAGAAACGTGGCGTGACACTAGTCATGTGACTTCGCTGACGCAACAATATATTGAATATTAAAGATCGTAACAGCTAATAGTTTAATACACACATTTTAAATTTCTTAGTTTAATAATCTGTAACAGTGGGCATAACATATGATTTTCTCCGTGTTAAAATGTTCGGACATGTTAACATGATTACGCTCTTAATAACGTGTACTTTTAACAAAGTTAGACTGCTTCTTCATTCTTATGCTTCAAAGCAACCGTTTGAAACGCATTTTTATGGCATATTGTTAAAAACTACAGAAGCTAGCTTTATGAATGTTTCTCAAACTTTTTAGGTCGCGTCCCCCTTTCTAATATGTAATACACTTTGCTCTGCCCACCACAGGTATCAAAACTTGGTTTGTAGCGTTGCAAGTCAGCAGGCATAGCGCTGTGGCACTGTGGGGGGGGGGGGGGCTTATATACAAATAGTAACGGTAACGACAAACTTTGCTTTAAAAAACAAAACAAAAAAGTAAAGACGAAACTTTTCCTGACGCTTCTCACGCCACTACTCCCCCAAAAAATACGGTCGCCCCCACACCAAACCAATAATCAGCGCAAAAACATTATTCTTATTAACGTGATTTTTTTTTCAGCAAATTATGAAATAAGTGAAATGTTTATAATTAAAAAATACTAATCCATGAGTTATTTGTTTTACAAAAGTACGGTATGCAGTTGGAAACCAGTTAAACATAATTAAAATGCCAAGACAGTTGCCAAGCTAGTGGGGGCTCTAATTTACGCAAGTAGATAAATTACAACTGATCTGATTCACTCTTTCAAATGGAATATATTGGATAAAGACTAGAATAACAAAAATAAATAAAAATTACGAACGACATTCCTTCGGACCTTTAAATTGTGTTTTTATTGCGCCTATGTAAGACGTGCATGCATCCTCCCCCCTGCCATCAACTGCCAATTTTAAAGTTTGGATCCGCCACATTGACATTACACCGAATCACTTATAATTAAACAAATATTTTCCCTGCCGACATGGAGGCCACCGTTAGTACATCAATTTCTTGTACCTATTCACAGCCAAGGCCACAAAACTGTAGGTACACATACGTGAAACTGGAACTCCGTCGTCGTAGTTACAGAATCAAGCAAGCAAGAAACTACGTGTGTATCATGCAAAACTGTTTTTGTTTTAATAGATCAACACATATTTGTTACTTCGTAGTGCTGTTTCAAGAAATAGTGCTTAAAATACTGAAATCTTCGGTAGAAGTAAAATCAAAAACAATTGGTCCGAAGCTTCTTCATTTATTTATAATCTTGAACTTCCTCAATGTCCAAGCTCCGTTTCTTTTGTGAAACTGCATTCGTTCTTTCGAAGTGTATTTGTTGGGCGGTGTATTAAAAATACAGACCGTCTTGATGACGTTTCAACTGTGTTTTTTGTATGTAATGTGTATGGCAAAGCTACTATAGCTAACTGCCTTCGTTCCTCATTTTGAACTGGCTACCAGAAATAATGCAATAGACTAGCAGCACCCATCGCCAACTCTTGGGCTACTCTTTTTACCAACGATTAGTAAAATTAAGTGTGACGTTATAACGCTCACACAGCTGAAAGGGTGAACATGTTCGGCACCTGGTTTCGATCCCGCGACTCGTAAAATTGCCAGTCGAGCGCCGTAACTAGCAGACTCGTTTCAGCTTTATGCAGAACACTGCACATAGTCCAAAGCGTTGTCTCAACACCAAACTATAACATGAAATTGAGAATATCATTAAATAAAATGATGAAAGACAAACGTATGACCTGCATTGATTTGATGTTTGAGATGACATTGTCTCAAAACCAAGTCAAGGTAAAATACTGAAAATGGTCATTCAATGAAAGTGTGAAATCACATTTCGTTTTAGGCAGTCTATGTTTGTTTTTGTTTTTTTCAATTTAACAGTATTGATAATAGAGATCTGTACCTGGAGGGGTCAAGAGAGAATAACTAAATTTTAGCCAGGTCATCCAATTTGTTCATGGACATGCAGAATTAGAACAAGTCTCACCTTTGAACTATGGTTTCAAATGTTCATGGTTACTATTAGTAATAATATTATATACTTAACACTGGGAATATCTTAAAAGCTTAACAAAATGTGCTACATTGAAATCACCAAAAATGACTGTTTTTAGAAACTTACAACCTAAAACAGATAATCTAAATCAGATTTATGTTTCTATTTTCTATATTAATAAAAGGAAATGCACCCACTCAAAAAAAACATGTTTGTGCCTTATGCTTTCTGGCTAAAACAAACACAAACACACACACACAAAAAAAAGATTCCTCTCCTGTCATAGTCTGGCTAAGAACCTTTAATACATAACACATACAAGATAAATATGTCGATTATATTAGTTAATTTCTTCCCATTAAGTATGTCATTTGTATCTAAATTTATGGGAGAAAAAACAAGGTAAACTCCTACAATGTCCTTTCATTTGAATTAAGAACAAACTGGGATTTTTTTACATGAAAATTTGAAAACAGACTAAACCTATATATATATATATCCAACAACAACAACTCTCAACAGACTTTTTACAGAAGTTTAAGTCTTCATGAACCACCTCATGCCTAATTGTGATCATACATATTTAATATGAAAATGATTTGAAAAATATAACCTTTTCAAAACTTATAGTAACATTTACTGAAATAGAAAACCATCAATTATAAAACATTTGTCTAATTAAAAAAAAAGTGTGTACATATAATCTTAAATGCTGTAAAAAACATTATAGATTCACTATTACTTTAACCCCCACTCCTTGTTAGGTAAACATAATGGTGTTGCAATTTTTTATTTAAACACATTTTTAGAAACAGTTCTAGAACTCTAGTAAAATATTCAAACTAACTTAAAAACTTCTGGGTGAAAACAAAGAATGTACTAATATTTCAATCATGCTCTGGTATGTCTTGCAGTGGTGGTTTAGACTATATATATATCATCAATTGCTTCTAACAACAGTTTTGGTGTGAACTAGATTAAACGAAGTCATTATACATCAAGATTAGGTTCATGATTTTTATGAATATCAAATTAGCTTTTTACTTAACACCAAATTGTTTAATATTAATATTATTTATTTTATATGAATTACTTCATTCATTAATCAGCAGTGACAAACCATTAAGCTAGTATTATCTAGAGAGGGTCAAGTGACTACAGTGTTAACAAGAGAAAACTCTAGGTCTCATCTGTAAAAATGCATTTTCTTTAACTTAGTAGCTACCTTAGGTTTTGGACAACTATAGAACTAGTTACTAATGCACAAATTTATCAGAAAAAGAGCATTTAATCAAAGATTTTCATTCTAAGTCTTTTTTTTTTCAAAATTATGAAAAAAAAAGGAAAATTGAATATCATGATCTATAACTTAAAATAAATCTTGGTAAAAAAACAAGCTCCAACAGACAGCAAACTAAGAAGAATGAAATACACCCAAGCTGGAAAGTTGCCAGCAGCTGTGACTGCAACAACTAATCTAGAACCAGATTCATCACCACAAATAATATGGTTATCAAAAGAAAAAAAATATATTTACTGAAAGAAACATCCAGTATGTAAATTACTAGCTATGAAACAGTTCATATAAAAAACAATGTTGTGAGTGAAAAGCTATATATATACACACACACACATACACAACCCTATAAGTTTTGGAGGTTTATAAAATGAATTCAAAATTATCCCACAGGTAATGAATCTAAGTTTCAAATAGACAGCAACTGCCTGTTGTAGAACACTACAAATGTGGAGGACGACGTTTCAAAAGTCTTCCGCCTTTCGTCTTCAGGTCAAAGATTATCCCACAGGTATTTGTCAAACATCCAAGAACTGATGGAGATCCATCACTGAAGCCTAAAACAGACCCTTTCAGTGATCTCTGCACTTTGTTACGATGACAATACACAGATCATCCTTGTGAGAAACAATTCCAGACAATGAATAACCTCCCTCTATCCCTCTAATGCAACAGATGGATCCCACTTAAACCAGATAACAAACACTCCTAAATCAGAACAGTCCATAGAAAATAAAACTTAACAATATAGTTTATAATAAACTGATTGTCTGTCAAGGGAACCAGATGAGAAAGCTTTTGTAGAATGTAAAAAAATAGGCAAGATAACAGAAAAAGTAAAAGCATGTGCACAAACGAGAGTAAAAAAAAGGTTTCTTCAAAACAATGAGGGCTTGGACATTAAAATTTAAAAATGATTTAAAATAGCCACTACTTTATTATGAAATAAAAACATCAGAAGAAAAGAGAAGATTACAAAATACCATTTAAAGTGGACTAATTATTTAAGATAGTGTAAGTACACCAGTCTCATTATGAATATATGTAAACCAATAACAGGGAAATATTGGATAGCATTCACGTGTCTGTCCCATACAAAAATCTCTTCACAGGCAGCATGCCAGTAGAGCATAAAAAAACAGCAACAACACCTACTTTATAAACTATAGACCTAGTCTCACAGAACAACAAACAGTAAATTGTTTGGGTCAAAATAATACAATCTACTGAAAGAAAAGTGAAGATCGGGGTCAGAGGCATCAATTCTTTTGACTACCTGATTTCCCACAGACAACTGTGTAGGAACTGCAAAAACTGTAGGTTCTATTAGATATTGCATCACAAAGCAGTGCCTGGATTAACTCTTTCTTTGACTGAGTCTTTACACAAAAGAAAGACATTGAACACAGGGTTGTAAACAATTGCAATCCTTATTCACAAAGTTAAATGTAAAGTAGTTTAACACTTGAACAAGTACTTATAGCTGGTTGAAAAGACAGAGAAAGCTTTCTTTGCACTCTCTCACCAGTGTACCTCTAACTATATTAAGCTAGAATCTATGTCATGCTCAACTGAAACTCATATTCAGTAGAAGGTACCTCTTGAACAAAGATATGTCACAATGCAATATTTCTGTAGAATCTTAAGAAAAGATGCTTGTCAGAGTGTATTTACATCTTTCTAAGTCTGGAAAAAGTATATCTCATTCTCTAAAAGTCTATCAGTTTTAAACTCAACAAAGAAAACATAATATATAGAAAGTTCTCTCTCTTCAGAAGCACACACTATCATCCATATAACTGATGGCCACTCTCACATCAACAAGAGAAAGAACATACCCCTAGGCAATTCCATGTTTACAAAGTTCTCTCTTCAGGAGCATACACTATCATCCATACAACTGATGGCCACTCTTATGTGAACATAGGATGGGACATTCCCCTAGGCAATCACATGTTTACAAAGTTCTCTCTCTCTTCAGGAGCACACACTATCATGTACATCACTGATGACCACTTTCATGTCAACAAGGGATGGGACATTCTCCCAGGCAATCCCATGTTTACAAAGTTTTCTCTCTTCAGAAGCACACACAATCATGTACATCACTGATGGCCATTCTCATGTCAACAAAGGATGGACCATTCCCCCCATGAAATCCTATAGTACATCACTAGAATATTGCTTTTTATTCATAACATAGTTCCTACTACAGTGATGTCTTCTAAAAGAAAAATAGTCTGATGACCTTGTTGACCCAGGCAACCTCATTAATAACCAAGATGAGAGGAACTTAGTAGTTACCTTGACCAATGTTACATACTAATAATAAACATTGAAATTTTGAACTAATCATCTAGCATCTAAGGGAGTAGGAAAATGCATGTTATGCCTGCATATAATAGGTATAATCCATTTATATAAATTGTAAAATTGAAGTGCTCTTTTTGTCATTCATAATTAAAACAAATGTTATAAATAATACAGGAAATTTAGAGAAAAGTACAATTACATAACAACATTAAAAGACTTATTCACAATCACACAAGATGGTCTTATTGGTTCAGTATAATGCAGACTTCATGCAGTAGTCAACTTGTACAGCCTAGCCATGAGTTATGCCTGTCCAGGTCATAGCCAGTGTGACATCTAGTAGCACAAGTAGTAGAATAAAAATGTAAAAATCAAGGCATATGCTGTGTAGTTACAAGCTTACCAACCAGACACCACAGAAAAACCATATATAACTCAACTGTTTATCTTTTATAGCATAAAATTTAGTAAAAATATTTTTTAAGTGTTTGTAAAAGTTGGAGAACAAAAAAAAGAAAGATGATGTACTAGCTCCCTAATGTGAAGAATGAAGAGGAATTGTCCCCCTCAAGTCCCAAGATAAATGCCTATAACCAAGAGAAAATATAATCCATCCTCTACATTTTTCAAGGTATGAAATTAAAATAACTGGTCCTTTATAGGACTTATAATGATTCATTAACATTAATAACAAAAAAAGACTCTCGAGGAAGATATTTAGTTTCAAAATGATGAGAAATAAGAAACTTGAAAAACCACATTAAATTTCATTATTCATTGAATGAAAATTTTTATCAAAACACCAAAAAGCAAATGTCAATTGAAATATGAAGTTTACAATGCATGTATGAATAATTATGTGTGAAAAAGTTAGTAGAAGTGTTGTACATAACACCACCTTACACAATATGTTAAACTTTCATGACATTTCAAATGCATTTTAGAGTAACAAATTTAATCTGCGAAATGAATTATAAAATTTACACAATACAAAACATTTGAGCAAATATCAGTTTTACAGCTACACTACACATACACACAACTACTGTGAAAGTATGATAAGAAATAAAACAAAATCAATCATTCTGACATGTGAATAGGAAATAATTAATAATGTAATGAAGTAAATCATGGAAAGACTAAGAGGTATTTAATTTCTAACCTTTTTATCAGTAAATAATCACATAGCAGCATTTCTTACAGGAGATAATACCTAAACCAATAAACTATCAATATGTACCCATGGGATTAATAAAGGCTAGTAAATTAAGATACTGGAGTAATCCCATGTTAGGAACTTGGCAAACTAGATTTGTCTTTATAACAGCACCTTAAATGGCTGCAAAAATACTGCAAAAAAAGGGAAAACACTACACACACACGCAACTAAGTGTGAGTTGATTGCTGAAAGTTAGGTTTGCTTGTATGAGGTACCCTAAACCATGGTAAAGATACTGAACACAGCACTGCTTTGCCAGAACAATATTGTTACTTCAAGCAAAATAAAGAACTGTCTGAAAGTAAGAGTGGAAAGATAATCATTGGAGAATGTGATGCCTGATGTTATGAACATTTGTTATTTACTCTCATTATTTGATGGGGTTAAAACTAGTTGCAAGAGCTGGGTAATTTAATCAATATATTTGATAACCTAAGACCAGCAATTACATCAATTACAAACATGTAAATTAATCAAGTAATTTTTACAACAAGAAATTTTACACTGAAAAATACAATGAGTTGATGAGAGTAGTAGATGCTTGTAATCATGATTTAGAGCTACATGACCCTTGCAGAAAAACTTGTTTTAGTAAATTAGGCATATATTTAATCTCACATGTGATACTAAACAGTCAAGTCTTGTACTAGCTTGGTATGTGGACAGATAAGATGACATACTTGGAGTATCTCTTTCAGTGCTGTGACAAGATGCTTTCAAAGAAGAACAATAGTGAATGTATGTTTCTGAGGCAACTTTCAGTTCCAATGCCTGCTCAAGGCAACCACATACATGCTTTTAACATAAATGGATGAGTTTGAAAAAGTCTGAGTAATTATCAACCACAATCTCTTTTACTGACACACCATCATACAAAATTAAGTTTAAAACACAAAAAGGTTAAAATAATTTCACTTAAATCAAATGGTTAAAAACCTCCCATTTATCTATAATGAACACATTTTTGTTTAAAGTCCTTCTAAAAATATTTTTAAAAAAGGCACAGACCTTTCAAAAGGTGCAGTGTGTGCTATGAAAGCAAAATCCAAAATTACACAGAAAATGTCAAGTAGTTGCAAAGGTAATCCTGGATTCTGCTGTATCGATGATATCAATGACTGGCACAGAATGAATTTTTGATTGTTATAATAAAAAAACACCTATATGACACACAAATAGTGTTTCTTGTGGGCCTAAGGTTTTTATGTTATTGTTTACAAAACAAAATCTCAGGTGCATATTTTTTGTTTATAAATTTCAGTTGATTTTGTATAGAAAAAAACTTTAATGTTTATTTTATTGTGTGAATACAAGTTGTGTTGCTGTTTGCAAAAAAAAAATCTTGCGTGTTTTATTTTAAAAAATTTTTTGTCTGTTTTAATTCTGACACAAGACATTCAATAATAACAAAATCAGAAGTTGCCTTACATGAAGTTGAATTTATTGTCTTCTTCCTTGGTACAAGGGATATCTTCCTTACAAGAGATATTTCAGTAGATATGTACTAAATCTACCCTGGAGGGAATTCCAAAAACATTTTCTTCGGGTCTCAAATCTGACATGACTAAGAGCTTATTTTTGATTTGCATTTTGTATGAAGTACATACTTTCCATAAGCATAATCACAGAATTTGTTTGAAAACCTTGAAAATTTCCAACTCCAAATGAAATAAAATAAAACCATAGATATTAATATCACTAAAATTCTACTTGTGCTGTAAGTACTCTATCAGCCTAAAACTTACCCAAGATTTCCTAAGATGGATATTGTACTTACACAGTAACACTCCCACCTGATGAAAAACATCAAAACTTGCTCTCACAATGTTAAATATGCAATGCCTGTGTTAATTCAACCCTTAGTATTTTTACATTGTCTCTCAGTACAATATAGTTACGACAGATAGTATTCTTTTTCTGCAAACCACATATTCAATGTATACTGCATAGCAAATGTACTACTGACCACAAAATCATCTGCTGACATCATGCACTCTCATTCAATATTTTGTCTGCAGTTGTTCTCATACTCCCAAGTCATCCTCAGCATTTTCTTGGGAAGAGTATATAGCTGATTGTATAACAGTTCTTCTCTCTAGTCCATATCTTTACCATGTTCACTTTGGAATTAACCAGCTAGGTCTTTGATGACAGTCCCATTTTTCCACAGACATTCATTCCACACTAGACAATCACAATCAACTCTTTTATAAACTGATCACTTTCCTTCCATACCAAACAAATGGAAACATCAAATACTTAGACAATGATTCTTTTTTTATTCATCAGGTACTTGAAATAAGACAGCTCTGAATTCAGAGTCATTGGAAATGGTATCCAGTATGAAATATACATCTCGAATCTAGCAATACTTAGTATTTCCAACACAACCTTTATGTTAATCTGGGTCTTTTCAAACACCAACAAATAATCTACATAAACGAGTTACCACTGGGATTTGCTAAGTGGTAACTCCATCAATCTCTTGATTACATGAGGGGCATTGAAAAATTTTAAAATCATCACAATGGCCTCAAACAAGACCTTTCTCATAACAAAAGTGATCTTGGACTGACTAGCTTAATCATGTTTTAACTGCAAATACTCAGATGCCAAGTCAAGAGAAATGAACCATCAACAATCAACTGAGGTGTCAAAGCACTTACTGATTTGAGGAAAATGAAATACATTTAACAAAGATCTATGTTTGCCTTTCTAAAATCCACACACACACAAACAAAAGAAATATTATAGGAGTTTTCTTTCTTTCTTCGCACTGAGAACTGGAAATGACAGAGAGCTCCCAAGATTGGATATTTACCTCTGCAAGCTTCTGGTTTACCTCATCACTACCAACATCCCTGGTTGCACAGTTATTGTCATAGCAGTTGTTTGATAGAATGGGTGTCTCCAGTGTCAGTGAGAAGTTGTATTAATGACCATCAAATAAATTAAATCATTATAGAGTTTTAACAATAAATCACTAAGTCATATTTTGTGGTGAGGTCAGATTATCATCACTCTATTCCTCAAACTAGTGTAAAGATGAATCAACTGTTGCAGAACTCTATTTGGTCTTTACTACAGTTTTTGGAGTGCACATAAAAAGTGTTACCTCTAAGACTTCTCCCTAGCCACTCCCACTACCATGCAGGCATTTATTTCCACAAACAAAGCCCATAATTATACAGCATTAATAGGACCATATCTCTCTCATCCAAAAATATAACTTGAGCCAACATAGCCAACAATTAAAACATGAATTGCTCAAACGCAATAGATGACTCAACCACTGCACCCACAGTTCGCTCTAGCCTAGTTTTGAATTAAGATGATCACTACTATAATCTTGATGTAAAACTCTACCTAAATGAGCTACATGTGTACTTCCCAGTCTTCACTGTTTCTGTATGTGACAGGGTTACTCATTATCTAAAAACTTCAGTCACCCAAACACACAATAAACAGTTGTAGAGTTCCCTATTGTAGAACATTTATACCCACAATTCCTGTGGAGGAGCCCACGCTGACTACAATCCTGCAAGTCCAACAATGTATTAACCTCAGAAGCAACTTAATCTAATTTTCTTTGTCATTCTTCATAATAAGGCCACATACATTAGAATCAATTCTGCTAAAGAAAGAGAAAGACTAATAAATAGCTAAGTATAGCAATATTCCTAAACTGTGGTATAGCCTTGCTATATAACACTAGGCATACACAGTTATATCACTGGCAGCACTGATTTCTTATTTCATTCACCTTTGCTATGGTTTGAACCCACAGTCACACACAATCAAACACTGGTGATCAGTTCACGGATAAATGCGTTGAACAATGACGTGACTTCAAAGAAAAGACTGAGGTTTATGTTTGGCCCATTTTTCCAGCTCTGTCTACTGAGTATATGACTTTGGATCTAACCCATGATCATTTCTTGATAATACAGCCTCTGACATGAAGATGGTTACAGAAAAATATTTGTATAGATCATATCTATCTTCAAATATGCCTTCAACACTCTGGTTCAAGTATCATAATACAAGATTAGAGAGTAAATCCAAAAAGAGTCACTACTGGTTAATTTTTGAGCAGCTAGGTGCTCATGACAGGAAATTTTAAGGGGCACTTGGGCATTCAAAAAAAATTTCCTAAATATTTTGATCATTTGTCAATTAATACAAAAAGTTCTTGGTTAAAGTCATTTGAGTACTTGCATGAAAGGCTTACCATTTTAGTGAGTTCACCAGACTAGTAAGAAACATTCTACAAGTTGTTGTTGTTGTTCAACATTATGCAAAAAATTGTCTCTTTCAAAAGCACAAACTAGTGAGCTTGCCTTTTCATGCAAGTGACCTCTCCCCTTTCCATTGTCTTCTCAATTTTCATAGCAAAATTACGGAAGGAAGGGACGTGCCAGTGAGGCAGTTCACTGAAAATCCAAAACCAATCAGACTGGATCCACTCAGTGCATCATCAGCCTCCAAGTGTGAATACCACAGTGGAGCACCAGGAGGGAATACAAGTGCCCTGCATAACATCATCTTCTAGATAGGACTGCACTAAAGCTGGAGTACATGGATAAATGGCCAACTCACTGAGCAATCACAGTCCGGGGGCAAATCAAGCTGGGTCCAAGCAGCATCAACCTCAGGGAACCACTGCATACATGAGGAGTCATGACTCAACACATGTTCAAGGGCTTATGTTGTTTAGTCCTGCTCTAATCCAAAACAACTCAATGGGAACTGACACCCAGTCATTGGTATGATGAGGGATCCCAAGCAGAGAGATAAACTGCAAAGGGGCAGATCTACTCTAACACTTTTATGATTTGTCTTTGATCTGTGTGGAGGATCTATGCCAGCAACATCAGCAGAACACCACTGCCCTACTCTCTACTGAATGGAATTGAGCACATCCAGGAAGTCCATGGGTTAATACGATCTGGAATGGGCATTTGTCTAAAGCAAATTACAGAAACTGGAGCACATGTACTACTAGCTGATGTCCCAAGCAACCACAGTCTACAGGATCAACAGAGGCAGAACTGCAGAACATCAACCTTTGGGACCCACTGCACAGAGGTGGAACATCAGAGTTACTAATAATATATCCCCACATGACTTTTGGTTGGCCATACAGTACCAAAATTTATGATATTATAGAGATAAACAATACATCTGGACAGGCAACTCTCGCCACTGAATGGGATCGATGACATAAAAAGGAAATGCCTCTGTAAACAGAAGCAACATATAGGAAAAGTAATCTTCTGAGTCACAGCTAAACCAATGTTTGAAGTATGGCAACAGGTGGAAAGCAGTAAACTTACAAGGAAGAAACAGTCACCTGATGAAAGTAGTGAGAGATGAAAATGTGAGGTGTCATCCACATGCCCAATCAAAGAAGTTCCTCCAATGGATGACAGAGATATGATGCCAGGGAGAAGGTAATGCATCACCTGGAAGAAATTATGGAAAGGAGAAGTGAGGAATATACAAGTCTGATAAGATGATGAACCCAACCTGTAACGGAAGAAGGAAAAAGGTCACAAAGTGAGGAAAGGTTCCAGGAAATGAAAAGGTGGGATCGGGAAGCACATAAGGAGGCCACTTGGGCAATATAACAATGAAAAGCATGGAAGGAACAATGAAGTCTATTCAGATGAGACCAAGAATAAAGGTTTGAAATGGAGGGAAGGAAAACTGGCATGAATGAAGAATTTCTCTCACAAGCTGCCAACGTTTTGAGTAGGAAAGATTGAACTGGATAAAGGAGAACAGAAGAGGAATGGAACAGATTGCTAGAAACGTCAATGCCAAAAATATCTGACCAACGGATGCCCACAGGCTAAAAAAAATAAGAAATAAATCTTAAAGGACAGGTGATACATGGAACAGAAAGTCAAAGGTTCAAACACAGGGAGTGTAAGGGAATGGAGAACAATATTAGCATTCCAATCCACAAGAACTGCCTGACAAAGTGGTCAACTAATCTGGAAGGAATGCAAAAGAGAAATGGTAGGAGAGAAAACCACAGTATCTTGAAAAATGGAAGATACTGGACATGTTTGCTTGAATACCAGTAATGGATGAGACACAAGTCCCATGATCGAACAGCCAAATAAGAAATTCCATAAAAGGAGGAACAGTGTGCCTAGAAGGAGAAACCCCACAGCATAAAGACCAATGGCAGAAGACATTCCATTTGTGTTGATAAACCAGACCAAATAAGAGGTAAGTTAATGTTGAGGAAAGTGCGAAAAGCATCCAGATGAGAGATACCCCACTGATTACAAAGCCCCTGATAATCTGAGGGTCTAGGGACCAATCTGTAGAGTAAATCTGATTGAGTCAAGAAAGACAATCTGCCACGAGGTTGAATACACCTGTAACATGACAGGCTACGAGACGAATCTGCAACGTGTGGGCCAATAAAGTAGTTTCAACATTCGACCACAAGGTGAACAAGAATGGGTGAATGTAAAAAGGGAAGAAAATTATCCAAAGTATGCCATACTGCAAGAAGCTCCAAGATATTGATATGGTAGGATCTTTCAAGCAGAGGTCATTGTCCTAAAACCTCTTGCTGATCAAACCATTCCCCAAACCCCAGTAAGAAGCAATGGTAAACAGATGCAAAACCCAGAAGAGGGAGAGGAAGTGGTACCCCTGCGTATTGTTGTTTTTGTCCAACCACCAACAGAGAACATCCAGGATGGAAAGAGGTATGGTAACTGGGGAGACCATCGGATCCTATACGAGATTCTACTGATCATGCAACATCCACTGAAGAGAATACATATGCAGACGACCTAAGGGAATAAGTGGTTCCATAGATGTCCAAATTTCCAAAAGCAATAGAACCTCACATGAAGAAAGAGTGGGAAACAAAAGGATATGGAGGACTAATACTCCATCAAATGCAGATGCCATGGAAAAGGTTGTGCCTGACTGAGATTAGTGTTGACAAACACACCCAAGTGGACAAGATATTGTGTAGGAATCAGGAAAGACTTCTCCAACTTGAAAATCCAACCCACCCAAGTGCTTCTGTCAAGAGCACATGAGTGCATTGAGAAGACACCAGAAGGAGCTAACAAAAGCCAGCTGTCTATGTAGTGGTGGAAGCACAACTCCTGAGCATGCATAAGTTGGGCAAAGGCTTTGATCACCCAACAAAATACATAACGTGCTAAGGCAAGCCCAAAGAGTAAAGTGCAAAACTGAAACACAACCCTGTTGAGGACAAATAAAATATAGTGTTGGGACTGAGGGGAAATGGGAATGTGTAGGTAAGTATCTGAGACATCCACCTTGGTCATGCACAGACCTGAAGAAAAAGCTCATCGAAGGGTGAGAAGAGATTCCATGGTAAAGCAGGAAAGATCCAGAAAATGGTTGAGGCAGGACAGATTGATCACTGGATGCCAGTCCCCAGTTTTCTTGGGGATGACAAAAAGCCTGGAGTAAAATCCTAGAAAAGGAAGACTGACAGGCTCTATAGAATGCTTTGACAGAAGAGTCCAAACAGCCTGGGAAAGACCCTGACTTATAGCAGGATCCCAAGGTAATGGAAAGGATACTGGAACTGGAGACAGTGGAGGTAGGAACTGGAGAACTAGTATGTTTGACAAAACCCAGATCACCCATGGGTCAGTAGTGATTCCCATCACAGGTGAACAAAATTGGACAAACAAGCACTTTCTGGGCTGTAAGCCACTGGATATTCACTGAAACTGTTGGCAGTGATGAGAATGATGGCGAGCCAAATGACAAATCAATGGACCCCTGGAAGAAGGAACAGATTGCGGGTCGAGTGCCCTAACCACCTGGCCATGCCGGGCCTGAGAAAACATATCCATAATTGATTGTGAACTAGTTGAAATCCAAGAAAAGGTAGGTAAAAAAATGACCAAAGTAAGTATACTTGGCAATCAACTATAGTACCAAACTGTAGGAAAAAGAAGGATAAATGTTAAAGCACTACTTCAAAAAAGGGTTTGGGTTTTTAGAATTTCGCGTAAACCTACATGAGGGCTATCTGTGCTAGCCGTCCCTAATTTAGCAGCGTAAGACTAGAGGGAAGGCAGCTAGTCATCACCACCCACTGCCAACTCTTGGGCTATTCTTTTACCAACGAATAGTGAGATTGACCGTCACATTATAACGCCCCCACGGCTGAAAGGACAAGCATGTTTGGTGGGATGAGGAACTTCAAAAAAGAAAGAAATTAATATGTAAATTACTACAAATTTAAAAGGTCTGCACTAGACAACTGCCTAACGAGAAGTGATAGTTAGGTGGAATCAAATAGAGGGAGTAATGTGTATCAGGAGGGTGTGTGGCACTCCTATTGATGGAGGGTTGTTACATAATAATTTACATGCAAAGATGCAGTAAACAATGTTGATCATGGGATAAGTGGGATAATAATTAGACCTGAAAGAAACACAGTTCTAGATTTTGGAAAAAAAAGGCAAACAACTTTTATGATCTATCACAAATCATCAATTGCTAAGCAACACACACTACACCACATACAGAGTGAAATGCATAGAATAGCAACCAGTTATATATATCACCAAAAATATTCATGATAGCACTACTTAATACAGTACAATGAAATCAAATAAACTTGAATAACTTGACTAGGTAAAGTAAATTTAACACAACCTTAAACTCATGAAAGCTTCATGCATGTTAAGATACATACACTGTCTTCATTTCAATTAAGTATTGAAATATAATTAGTGACTGGTTGCCATAATAAATAATGCCAAACAATTCAGCATTTACTTCTTACTTTCAGATATTTCACACTTGGCTTTGTGCAAAACCACAATAAGTTCTCAATATTGTTTTACACATCAAGTCATCCAAGCTCCCAAGAAAATCCATGTATGGAACAAATAACCTAAGATGCATATATAAGATACTGCTCTAAAATCAATGCTAATATACTAGATCTTTCTCATTAAGGTCAATCGCCACTAAAGCTGGGTGATTAATGGAATTTGCTGTTTGATTAATCATTGTGCTCAATAATTGATTACAACATTCTCATGAGATAACTAGAATAAACAATTTACAATGCTACAAATTGGGTTTCAATACCTGTGATTAGCAGATAGCCCATTGTGTAGCTTTGTACTTAACAACAGACATGCATTATGACAGTATTTAAATTACTTCAATAGTTAGAATAATCTAAAATAGTAATAAACAGAAAAACCTAATTTCAATTAGTTAATTAATTTCATGAGCCATGATACAAACCAATTCAGAACAACTCTCTACCACATAGAACTGACAAGAAGATAGACGCCATCATGGAACTAATGACTATTTGCCTACAATCAACTTATTTCCAATACAATGAAGAATTCTACAAATAAACACTCTTCACCACTCTCTCCAATCTTAGCAGACATTTTCATGGAAGACTTTGAAAAAAGAGCCCTCTCATCCACACATATCAAACCAAGTTTCTACAGACGCTATGTTGACGACACTTTCGTTATCTGGCCCCACGGTCGTGAAAACCTAACAGCCTTCTTACAACACCTTAATTCCATAGACAAGAATATTCACTTCACCATAGAAATAGAGGAACAAAACAGCTTATCATTTCTTGACATACTGATCAGCAGACAAGAGGGAAAAATCACCACAACTGAATACAGAAAACTCACCCACACAAACAGATACCTACACTTCCAGTTCTATCATCCAAACTTGATAAAACATGGTATAATCCAGTAGAAAACATTTGTGATAACACATCCATTGAAACAGAATGCCAAAACATCATACAGTGTTTCAAACAGAATGATTACATCTCTTCCTTCATCAAGAACTCCCTGAAGAAGACCACAAAAGAAAAGAAAAATAAAAAAACCACCACCACTACAACCATATACCTCCAATATCTGAAAAATGTCAGTGAAATACTCAAACAAAAAGCTAAGAAATTCAATATAGATGTCTGAAGGAAATCTTACAAAACACTAAGATCCATTCTGGTGAAGAACAAACAGAAACCTACCAACAAACAGAAACACGTCATTTATGAAATTCTGTGTTCCTGCAACAAAACATACATTGGAGAAACGGGAAGAAGACTCGCAACAAGAATAAAGGAACACAAAAACAGCACAAGACTCATGAAAACACAAAATTCAGCCACTGCTGAACACGCCGTGTCAACTGAACACAACATAAACTGGGAAAAAGCTAGAGTCATCGACACAGATAAATTTTGGAAGACAAGAAAAATTAAAGAATCGTTTTACATTAACACAATAAAACCTTCACTGAACAGAGATTTGGGATTAGAGGTAAGTCAATTGTGGCTACCATTGGTTGAGGCTACAGGAAGTCTCTCCTCCAATCAGAAACGTGTTTTAACCAACCAATCATAACACACTCTCCACAATCCACTAGAACACTATAAAGACCAAACTACACCACACACACACACTGACCTGAAGACGATAGGTGTAAAACTTTCGAAACGTCATCCTCTACATTTGTAAGTTTCTACAACAGGCAGTTGCTGTCCATTTGAAACTTAGATTCAATTATAATATTATATTTTCTGGTATTATAATGGGGAATACAAAGATCCCTTATATGATAGAGAACCTTTCCCAAATTCAAAGATAAGAAAAAATGAATTAATCTTATAATAAACTGAGTGTTTAATAGAAAACTAAATTTCTGAGTCAATTGAGTCAACAGAAACAAAAAGGTAATGCACCTGATGCTACCACAAATGATTTGATATTCTCAATAAAATTACAGAAGAGCTTTGACAAAGTGTAAAAGTCCTGAACTATTATTTGGAATCACAGTAAATGTAGAAACAGAATATTAAAATACTATATATGTAAGATATTATAATAAGAACATAGATATCACAGACAGAATTAGGTGGAATGAACATTAAAACTTCTGAAATGGTGGTGCACAAAAATGTTGATGTGAATGTCATTTAGGCAAACATGCAATGAAAATAACTGCAAGTAGGCTGTAAAAGTATCACTGTCAACCATAAATTAGGGCTTGAATAAGGCAGATGCTATTCAAAGCATTTACAAATACAAGTTTGAAAGTTAATCTTATAACAGATGTTATTTATATATGTATGACTAGTGAATTACATCACAAGAAGAATACCTGAAAATTATGACAGCATAAAAAACACAGTACAACAGTTAAAATCAATGGCTTCATGAACACAGTCCCTGCACACACACATTATTAAAACATATTTTACAGTTACAAGCCCTAATAATTGTCAAAAGGGAATATTTAAGTATATCCATCAGAATTGATGAAATTTAAAATGTTTCCACTTAAGCCAGTCATGTTTATGTATTAAATCCTAAACACAAGGCTACTTGATGTAACTCGCAAACTAAAGACTTTTCAATGCTCTTCATTCTTCTGCACTTGACACCTCAGAGACCATAAAAAATTCCTGAAAACTGCAATACAGCATCTCAAAACATTCCCCATAACACCTCATATGAAGAGTACTTTTCTCAGCCTTGTGTCCATCCCATTAAAAGATGACGTTGTTTGACGAGAGTATTTATTTCACCTGTTTGTGACAGTTAGAACAAGTTGTTTATTTACTTATGCCTTCAGCCCTTTTAGTTCAGTTAGTAGAACCTCAGCCTCAAAGGTCTAATAAGGGACTTGGATTAAAACCAAAAGTCCGGATAAGCATTAGAGTATCCTCAAATGTTACACTGACATCCACCCGAGGGTCCTAACATGCTTGAGCACCATTTGTACATGTGCAACTAAATTGATGTCTTGTGTGCTACTGGTTCAGGAAGTATGTTGATGGTCTAAAATGCTAAGTTGTGTTTAGTTTCAACCACAAACCCCTTTTTCTGAGGGAGGGAGAATTAACATTTACTAAGATCTTGACACTAATTAGCTCAATTAGTAAAACATCAGCATCAAGATGTTAACCATGGATGCAAGGTTCAAGATCCAAAGTTTAGATTTCTTAAGACTCTGATCTGTTACTTTGTTACAGGATAGGGAAGTAAAAATTCAAATTAGAATGGTAGGATTGGTTACCCAAAGCATTGACAGGTGTCCACCAACCACCTAAATGACAGTAAGCCTGAATGTAAATAAACCTACACAGCATATAGTAGCTTAGTTTCATTTGCAATATAGTGTTTAAACAATTTTTTACCTAAATCTCTTTCTTTTTATAAGATATTGGTTTATATGATAAAGTTTCTGCTATGTCAAAAATAAAAAATAAAAACCTCCCAGTTTTCTGTTACAATATATGCAGTAACAGGTCTCAAACTTTATTCTACAAATACATCTTTTCAGTAAATTCATTAATCTAAAAATATCTTTCAAGTTCTTATATTCAGAATGTTTGGTCCTACAATTTTCTGCATCAAAAAACCTTTAATAAAAAAAATTTCCATATTATAAAACTTATCTACCATCTTTGTATAAGCAAACAATTTGACATTTAAACTACAATACTATTAATATTATATCAAAACAGATGAGAAACAAAAAAGCATTTTTACACAATTTCACTAGTGACTATAAAACAATAAGTGTTTATGTTCACTTTCAGAGGAAGCCAGCATGTCAAAACTAAGTATTTATGTTCACTTTTGGGGAAGCCAACAATATCAAAAATATATAGGGTGATGAAAGTCATATTCTACCACGACTCTTCTACATTCCATCCTTACTATGAATTTTCTAAATCATGTCTGTGTTTCATTAACTCTCTTTTTTTGTTTTGTTACAATAATCTATATAAATATAATAGTATTGTCTGTAGTCTGTCTATGTAACTACTTCACAGGGTGTGGATGGATCTTCACCCAAATTTAGTATGGAAGTTCATTGGGTCCATGGGGAGATACACATAAATATTCAGTTTTGCATTTTGCAGTATTTGTGTTTTTTTACCACTAATTAGCCCCCTGTTGATGGATCTTCCCAAAATCTGGCATGAAGATTTGTTGAGTCCATGCAAAGATACATGCAAAGTTGCAGTTTCACATTTTTCACATTTTATGGTTGTTTTTGCATTTTTTACAATTATAAATAAGGAAAGCAAATTTTCATGTCCAAAGATAACCTTTCATTAATCATGAATCTACATAATGTTCCTCCAGGGGATGGGTACTCCAGCTAGTTGTTTATAATACCATTAACCTTGCAAACGTGTGTCAAAACTATCTTGGACTGAGCAATGGCACTGTGAATTTAATTTCAGAAACCCTGGGTGGGAGACTCTGTCTTACACAAGTATTTGTCATTTTCTCAACAAGTTGTGAAATTGGCTGATCATTGGTATAGAAGAAAAACTTTTACAGTAACAACTAAGGTCTTTCAGTTATGGTGACAAGCCATATATTATCAAGCCCAATATGGCCAAATTGCACAAGAATCAAGAAAAAACCAGAGAGAGACGTGCTCCAGATCTTGAGTAATATTCCAAGAAGATGACAGAAGATCATCCAAACTAATATGTGGTATTTTGTGAATGGTTCACAGTGCAGGAGAAACTAGAGGAACACTTCACCCAGAAGGTATCTTTGAAAGATAAGACAACATTTTACATCAATAGTGAAATTAACTACCACAGCTACTGATATTACTCTCAAGAAAACCCACATTGGGTTGCAAGAAGTTTAGACAGAAAGCAAGTAAGAGTGAAGGTTTGGTGTGGCTTAGTGGTGTGCCATGTTGTTGATCCATTCTATTAAAGAAGGCTAACTTCATCTTTTGAAAGAAAATATTTGTCCAGCAGTCACATATTTATAAAATATACCAGAAGATTGATTTTAACAGGACAGTGGTCATCTACCATGCATTAGATGTCAGGCAACACCCGCATGTTGCTCTTTCCAACAGATAGATAAAGCATCATGGTCAGTGGCATAGCCAGCATGCTCTATTAGTTTTGCATCTTTTGAAGATAATCTAACACTTGATGTTTGTCACATCTACAATAATCTGAAAGATTCAAAGCAGATAATCACAACAACTTGTAGAGCTATAGAACTGCAGGTGCTACAGAATGTAGACTGCAACATGCGAGAAAAAATGACATTGTGTCATATGAATGATGCACATTTTAAACAGCTGTAAAGGTAGGACTGAAAAATAAAGGTGGGCATGCTGTATTTTACCAACTGAGCTTTTATAGGGAAGCCTATCACAATCCGCCTAAAAATATTTACCATGACATCCTAACTTAACAAAGTCTTTGTTTATTACATTCCAGGTTTCAAAACTATTTCTATACAGTCAAGGTTGTCTAATGAGTAGTCTACAGCCAGGTTTCAACCATCTCCTTAAATATGTAAAATAAAAAATAAAAACATCACTTATTTCACACTCTTAAGAGGGAAAGTTTTATTCATATATTAGCTATTTGTTCCATAAGTGTATTACTAAGTTGCAATCTAGCACTCCACAGGTTTAAAGCTGCACAGCCATGCTCTAGACCAGAGATTCTTAAAATGTGGTATGCGTACCACTGGTGATACATAGAGCTAATGTCGGTGGTACGTAACACAATTAATATAAAAAATCATAAAATTTGTAATAAGCCTTAGCTGAGCTTTCCACGTACATATACATACTACTCTCCTCACTTATAAACTCATCGTCTACTTAAATAGGCTCACCAGTATTTTCTTAACTTCAAATTGACAAAAATGGTACCACATATTCTTCAATCGTGCCAGAAAAAACAACCGCATCCTTCGCATTAATGGGTAAGTAAAAATATGAATTTTTGTTACTAGGTTTTTATCCTTTTTTTTAAATTGGGCCTAAGTTTGTAATTTTAAAGAATTAAACAAAAAAGTGATACGCAAGGCTGAAATGTTTCAGAAACAATGCTTTAAATAATCCTTAAAAATACTACTACTAAAACCTTAATAACAGTAGATATCATACTTCCAGGCCTTTAATACCTTTTCAAAAATTATAATAGGAACTACTTTAATTTTTAATTTTCAGGATTGAAAAGTTTTTTTTTTAAATGGTTGGAGTGTTAATAAATTCAAAACTTCCCATTATTCTGATGATCCATTAATATTAACAGCCAACTCGCATGGCAGTCCATTGGTCCAAATGTATTTCATTTATTGATTTGTGTATATACATACATATATAAATAGCTTTATTATATTTTCTTTGTGGGTTAGAATTACAAAATAGTATTAAAGATTAATGTGCTTAAACGTAGGACTAAGGTATTAATAGAATTTTATATATTTTAAAAGTGTTATTTTCTTTTAAAATAATTGGAACAATATTAAGTAACGTGTTCAATATGTTTATAAATAAATAAATATATATAAAGACAAAAAAATCAATAAATGAAATAAAAATCAATCAATGGACTGTAACACAATCAGACCAATGACAGGTCTTCTAGAAAACAATTGTAGTTCTGTCACCTTTTTGATTCTTTTAATCCAACTTTTCTTTTGAGGACTAGATGTATACAATGTTGTTTATTGGCCTTAAAGAAATAAATTGTATTACTGTCATATGTAGGAATCTATTCTAGGTCTATGTATAGGGCTGAATGTCCAGGAGATTGTTTACTAACCTAGAATAATTGGGTGTCCCTCTGTCACCAATTGGTCCTTATATTCTACTGTCTGGATGGAGAGTTGAATTTGAAGGTTGTTTAATAATCTTTAGGACTAATTGTCCATTCATCTTCTGTTGGTCAATATATTTTAATAATTGTGTGCAAGGTTATATATGAAGGATGTTAATAAATAATCTTAATAGAGCAAATGCGCTATCATTAGTTGGTTCTTATATTCTAATGTGTGAATGGATGTTTGAGTTTTTATACTGATATATATTCTTGATGAATTGAATGAATTTTGTTACCTAATTGATCTTATAGTCTAAGTAACCAAGTGAATATTAATGTTTTAAGTAAGAGAAACATATTATGGGGATAAATTTTGGGCTATTTAGGTTTGTTTGTTTTGAATTTTGTGCAAAGCTACCCGAGGGCTATCTGCGCTAGCTGTTCCTAAGTTTGCAGTGCAATACTAGAGGGAAGGCAGCTAGTCATCACCACCCACTGCCAACTCTTGGGCTACTCTTTTACCAACAAATAGTGAGATTGACTGTACATTATAAGACCCCCATGACTTAAGGGGCGAGCATATTTGGTGGGATGGGGATTCAAACCTGCAACCCTCAGATTACGAGTCGAGCACCCTAACCACCTGGCCATGCCGGGCCAGGCTATTTAGGTAAAAATTCAGGGATATTTATGGATGCTGCAAAAAAAAGATAATAGGAAAAATTAGGGCAAACACACAGATGCAGTCAAGACTACAGGGGATTAACCCCACCTCTCAAAAATTTCTGAAGATAATTTTTACCTTTCTTCTCTTTCTTTAAACATTTTTCTCAAATACTCTCCCCACGAAAATAATTTTCTGACTATGACACTGGGCAAACATACAGTTTAACAAGGTGACCAAAAATCATATATCACTATTTAAGACATCTTGAAATAAAATTATTTTAATTAATATCACGAATTATTAAAACATACTTAATGCATTAAGATCATAAATCTTCCGTATCTGACAAACTAGACTAGTTATCATCTGTCTGGAGATCTAGATAATGATGTCATAACATTGTATTTTGTCATTTTTTAAGATCTTACTATAAAAAGATCAATCATACTTAAATTACTTCCTGCTCATCTCTATGTATATAAAGCCACCAGTTACTTACACCAAATCCATGAAGACATCATCATCATCAGCTCAACATGTCAAGATGATCAGAAACAATAACTGTTTTTTGTTTTTTTTTTGCTTTAGTGCTTTTCTGCTATTCGTAAAATTTTAAGGATTTTTATGAAGGACTTAAAAATTGGGAATTTTATAGCCATTGAAGATAATGCTTATATAATAGTTTTCAGACAATAAACCAATCTAAGTATCAGAAAATGAGGTAGAACTAGGTGCATAATACATAATATGTTTCTAGTAGCCTAATTTGTTAAAGACTACACAGTTTTAGAAATTTAGAGAATACCCAATTCAAACTTCTGTACTGCACATAGTAACAAATTAAAAATAACAACAGTGTCTTTTATTCTTTGTATGTTAAGATGATAATTGCTAAAACATGTGCGATATGTCTGTTTTTTACAGTATATCTTTGAAACGTGTTTATAAAGATTTAATAAAAAAACACAAATATAGTACCCATAAGTAACTTTTATACTTAGAAATTGGTGAGAGCTTGTATGTATATGTAGATAGCCAAACATGAAAAAATTCTTTTATACAGTGCTAACTACAAATATGAATATAAAACTTTCAAAATTAGTGAAGAGTTCTTAGTCATTACACTTTCTCACAAGGCTATTACTCTGATAATAGTGTAAGAACTTTGAGTAAGAAATGTAATATTGCACAGCTATTAAATGCCACAAAAATTCTGAAACCCTAATGTACTTAAAAGTAGAGAAAATATTACAGATAAAACAGTGACAACCACTTTATAATCTTTCAGTGCTGACACAGACAAGCTCTGTTCTCATTCAGACAACACAGTTCATACAACGAAAAAACCAGAAAAATGACCAACTTCTCGTCTCTTATACAAATTTCAATAAACTTTCCAGCTTAAATAAAATACCACAAGTTTGATGTAAAGTATAAGTCAGCAATTAAACTAGATGCTCATCAGGAAGAATCTTACCTCTTAAATAACAAACCCAAGAGATACAGTGTATGAAGATTGCTTTCTGGATTTTGGAAGAAAAAATTTATATTTTGGGCTGCTGAAAAAGATGAATCCCTGTTACCAATGGAACAGGAAGTTTCTACCACAGTAAGAAAAATAAAATGAACACAAGCTAAGATGCCTAAATCTGGATGTATTACCAATCAATCATGCTGTGAGAGGCTCATCATAAAAACACACATACAAGACAAAGCTTCCAAATCTGAGACAAGACACACACACCCATGAAACTGGATCAGAAACTGAACATTAAAAAACTGGAAACTGGCGATTTAACAAGATAACAAACACATTCAGTCACCAGCTACCCTAGAACTTGATACATATTCTGGAAAATTTGAGATTGCCTGAACCATTCTGTAAAAAAAGAAGTTTCCAACTATAACAGTTAATTGACAAGTAGATTCATGACACAAAAATATTCCCACAAAGAAACATATCACAAAATTCAGTTATAGCTACCCTTAATTTTGAACTGTTTATCAGAGGTAGGGCAATCAGTCAGCAACATCCACCACCTACATGACCACTCCTAAGAGAGCAGCAGAATAAACTTTCACAATTACAACTACCCCATAGTTGAAACGTCATTTTGAACTTATGATCTTCTAGTATACAGCCTAGTATGCTAACCACTAAGCTCCATCTTAACACTTAAAATTTCTTACATTGGGAACCTTAATAGTAGCCTTTCCTCTTTCTGACAAGTCTGCTTGTTTATCATTACGCACAAAGCTATACAATGGGCTATCTGTGCTATGCCTACCGTAAGTATCAAAACTTGGTTTTTAAAGTTACAAGTCCACAGTCTTACCACTTAGCCACAGGGGACATTGACAAGTCTTTACGTTTACTATAGGAGATGGACCAAAACTGAACACTGCATTTTTTGTTTATTTGTTTCAACTAAATATAAAGGAGGTGTTTAGTGTTGTTTCATTAAGTTTTATAAAGTCCTACATACATGAAGTACCATAAGCTTGGTACATCACACTCACAAGGTTCCCAAAATATTATACCTAGTATTTCTCAAGGTAGTTTATGTTCAAGCTAAATGTTGAAAATAAAATGATCATTTCCACATTTACAGTGCGTGCTGTATTAAAAAATAAAATTAAAACATAATGCAAACAAATATTACACTTACCTAAATTTGAAGGTGGTACATGCCTAAGAAGAAATTTCAAACCCAAATGGTTATTCACACAAATGAAAACAAATGGTATGCCAGAAGAAAAAAAAATAGCAAGAACTATCCAGAACATCACATTCACATATGAAAGTGGATGAATTTTATTTGCTGGCAAAATATTGACTCCCATAACTTAATTCATAAAACATATGAAGAGATTGTCTTAAAAATTAATCATGATTTTGTAAATTAATGCATATGGATTCTTTAATGTAAGATTTAACATCCACCCATTGGTTAATATCCTATAGCATTTGTGTATTCACTTACACAGGATATATGAACACAATATGCACCATATGCTAAGCTGTTTGCATGTATGTATGTTTACATATAGATACAGAAACAAATATCACAAGTTAGCCTTGATTTTTATGACCCTACACAACGAACAGATGTACCAATGGACTCTGATTAATTTCTTTTTGTTATTTTAACTTTTTTTTTACTACAAGCATAATCATTATGATATACGTTTGAAGCAATTTGGATAAAACTAAAGGATATATTTATAGTAATAAAAGTGTGTATGTGTGTGTGTGACTGCCATAACTCCAAGAGGAAAGAACCTAGAAGCCTGATATTTTGCACACATACCAAGTAAACCCCAAGGGTGTGCACCTGGGTATTATTACTTATCCTCGTGTGTGTGTGCGCATGCACATCTTTTGAATGAGGCAAGCTAGCAAAAACCACATAGAAAAGAAGTGGTTCCTTATATTACAAATTATAGATATAAATCACAGACAGACACACATACATGTATGCATCTTTTTAATGAGGCAATCTAGCAAAAAACCACATAGAAAAGAAGTGGTTCCTTATATAACGACTTCTGATATATAGAAAAGCCAGTGCGTTTTGGTAATATTGTTGTTAAAAGGCTATGTGCTCAAAGTATGAAATAAAATGTTTAAACTACAAAATTGAAAATAAATATTTGTTGTTTCTTAGTTTAGAGGCCCCGTTAAATAAATAGTTTGTTTTTTATTATTTATTTTTGTTATTTAATATTAAAATTGGAGGACAAGTCAGAAGAAAGGTTATCTTTATAAACAGGCCACATCCCTTAAAGGGGCAACAAAAGTATATAGGTTATACTTTTATGTTAAAATGGGTTCAGAATACACATAATTGACATAGTCATCCAGAATAAATCAACCTAATAACCCAGGCGAAGCCGGGTACTTTTGCTAGTCTTTAATAAAGAAAGCTTATTGTTGAACAGAATCATATAATTCATGTATATATGAATTCTAAAATGTCTGATTTTACAAACAACATATAAGTCAGTATTATAAAGATGACTATCTTTATTTTTACTTTTAGCAATGTTAGCCTTTACAAGTTTGAATAATAGCTCTTTCACTTGTGTTTACATTAGTAACTTTTAAACAATTTACTTAAAGCCCTAGCACATAAAAATATTTAACTTTCCTTAAAGTTTTTACAAGCTATTTCCCTCCAGTATTCTCTAGATCATTTTCCTGCTTTATAAATTTTTGAAAATTTTATTATTGAGATAGGGGTAAAGGTTTTAGTTTCTGATGTCTAAAAACATTTAATCCTAATAAATACTGATACTAACTAAACTTTTGTAAACTTTTAAAACAAGTGTTAAGAACTTTTTTTACTTTAAGACAAGTTAAAAAATGGAATATTAATACTACTAAAACCTAAAAAAGAATTCTCATTTTTATATTGGAAATAATATTGTTTTTCAAATGCTTAATGCAGAACTTCTAAAAAACAAACAGAAATAATGTTGAAAGATACAACTGCAAATCTTTTAACTATTATATTTTCTTTAAATGTTACCAATAATCTCGAAAACACTTTTGATATTCTGAGCTACTATGAAATTGTCTTTGTTTTTTTTCTGATTTCTAGGATCTCAGATAACTCTTTATGTCATTTACTGTGTTTCTTGAATAAACACCCAATTTTGTTTCAAAATATTTATCTGATTATACTCTTACTTAGTGAAATTTCTGATAGACTGATAAGTTAAAAAAGATTGCTTATATAATAGCATTATTTCAACAGATCTGAAATTAGCTTCTGATATTAAAGTTTTAAACAGTATGTACCATTAATAACAAAAAAACAAGCATTCTTCGTAACTTATGAAAAAATCTTTATCTGTGATTATTATCAGCATATATTAACCTGCAGACATGAATCATACTTAAAGAAACGTTCTTCATTCTGGATTTTCTAAATGCTCTATTATGGGAGCCATTATTTTTTACATTTTTATGCTGATCAGTTACCATGTTCTTGACATGATTCATTCAGTGTTTTCTAAGAAAATTAACAGCTGATTAACATGAAATTACTACTATCCATAAAGTTCTCAGTACCTTCCATATGGATACATTATATGGGTTTAATTATATGAAGTCCAAAAATAAAACTACAGGGTTGTGAAAGTAAATCATAACATTTACCTATTAAATAATAAACACTATATTACAGTCATATCATAATTATCATAACTATGGTCTTCCAACTGAATGTTTAATTACATTATTGCAGCTTCAGACCTTGGTAACTTAACAAAGGCATTACTCAAAAAATTACACGAAATTCAAGAAATTATAGAATAATTACCACCAAATCCTTAAATCATGAGAAGTCGATACAACAACCAAAAATGCCAATCATATAAAAGACCCCCCAAATAAAATCCCACAAACATATGTACATAGTAAAGGGTGAACAACAACAGACACCATTTTATAGAGATACAAAGGATTTTGTTGTATTTCATGCAACAAATGTCTTGTGAAAATATTTATAGCCATAATGTGATCATATAAATAAAGTTAAATCATCAAGACATGTTTGTTGTGTAGCTGGTAGTTTCACTTACTGAAGGGTTCTCTAGAGCCTACCCAGAATCTTAGAGATCAGTAACTTTTGCAGTTTGATTGTTTTATATTCCTGTCAGACAAAAAACTAACAATTGCACATTTTTGCATCTACACTTGTTTTCTGACAAATATTTCATATAGTGGTTTCAACATGGTACATTACCCATCTACTATCAAATAATAAAAACTCTATTACCTGAGCACTTTCAAAAGCTGAAAAGCACTTATTAGTTCTTGCAGAATACACTATGCATTATTTAATTGTACCTACACATAAGAAGAAAAAAAAGACACACCTTAAACATTTTTTCAGCCTCCAAAACAGAAAAAAATAGGTACTTATAATTACAAAAAATATTAGTTACATTCAAATTCAATTAGGTTTATTACTTACTATTACTAACCAGAGGTATTGAAACCAGGGGTGCTAGTAGTGCTGTAGCACCCCCACTTTTACATACTTGACTTATTCAATAACTGTAAATTATATTATTGTAAAAAATGTATGAATGTATGTCTAGCAAAGTATCCCCACTTTGCACCTCCTTCCTACACCACTGCTAATCAAGTCTTATGATCAGTTTGTGTTGTTAGGGTCTTATCATATCCATGGACCATAAATCTTACAAGATCCCAAATGAATATGACTAATTTGTCTGATCTACTGTGGTCTTGTCCATTCAATAATACACTTATACAATACAATGTGGGGATGACATTTTTATCACACTTGATTTAACTTACACCCAGATTATTATCATTATTATATTTGACATGAAAGATATGAATATTTTAAGGATTTATATGTCATTGACACACTAAATACCTTTCTTAGTGATAAAAAAAATTTTTTTTAAATTAGTTATGTAATAATTATTGAAAATTACACAAGCTACATATTGTGTTATTTATGAATCATTCATCCTAAAACCTAAAAGAACAGTAAAAAAAAAAAAAATCAGCTATATTATCACAAAACTCAAGAACTTCTGGGTGTTACCATGGATTTTTTGGGGATCTCAGTAGGACTCCTCATCTACTGGACACCTATTAAAATTAACATAGTACCTTCTAACATATCTTTAACTAAAAGTTCTGCTCATGTTTTTAACAAATTATTTGAAATTTTCTATTACATACTATGCTTGCCTCTTCATGAAAATGTATGGCACATTCTCTGATAGTGTCATCATACCACACACATAATATTTACATAAGTAAGAATGAAATGCTTGTAAAACTTGTAATAACTGGAGCTGATTAGGTGAAGAATTCATTATAAAACTGATTTCTCAGTAATATAAGGAATTGTGAAATAAACTTTCTCTAATAATGGGTGAAAAATTACATTATTTCACATTATCACATGCATAAAATGAACACGATGACATTGTGGAAGAATGTATTATAAATTCTCACAGTGTTAGAAGAAATGTAAAATATAAAATTTTAAGTGATTCATCAGACTAGATAAAGGTACTGTAATTTAGAATGAATCAGAGATGTTATAATGTCACTCCGTTCGGGGGTGGGAGTGAAACTTCCTAGTTTTTCCTCTGAAAATCTGGTAACCCTAGCCGCAGTAACCAATGTATGTATTTACAATTTACTTAAAATTGCTAAACCTTTGGTACATGTGCACCACAAGCTTGACTTTAATTTAAATACAAACCAAGTGAAACTAAACAACTAAATAGAAAAACTGAAAATAAAACAAAAGGCAATCAATGAATACACCCACACACAAAACTAAAGGGTCCAGTTTAAAAAAATAATTTTGGTCAAATATTACAAACTTTAAAAATCCAGTATGCTAAAATAATTATCTTTACTTTTTAAATGGATAAAATATTAATTTATACGTCAACAAGGGCCTACTATACCTTCAATTAAACGAAGAAGAAAATCTTTATCAGTATATTTTATTTAAGACTAAACGTCTATATATATAAAAATACAGAATATGTTATATAAAATAGAAAGAACACTTGTGCACAAATAGTTATAACGCGCCATCTATACTTCATTTTATCTAAAAATTGAGGAGTACAAAAAAACAAAATAATTTGATTTTTGGCGCCAAGCTACAAATGGCTATTTGCGATCATTCCAACGTGGAATCGAGCCTCTGATTTCAGCGTTGTAAGTCCGTAAACTTACTGCTTACTCACCATATGTTTTTTCGTATACACAGCTACATTTAGCTCTATTTTATTTACAGAGTATACAAAAACAGAAAGAGAATTTCCTCTGATGTCACTCGTCCAAATACACTATTAATAGTTCAAACATTTCTTACCTATATATCTTATTTTTGTTAATTTTTTTATGGTTATGTTGAGCTTTTATAAAAATGAAAGAGTGAAAAGGTCGTTGTGGTGTAAACAACACATATGCACAAATTCTTTTTCTTTTTTCAATTAACAAGCTGGCCCAGCATGTCCAGGGTTAGGGCGCTTGATTCGCAACCTGAGACTCGCTGGTTCGAATCCCCGTACAACCAAATATGCTCGCCATTTTAGCCGTGGGGGCGTTATAATGTGACGGCCGAACCCACTATTCGTTGGTAAAAGAGTAGCCCGAAAGTTGGCGGTGGGTGAAGATGACTAGCTGCCTTCCCTCTAGTCTTTCACTGCTAAATTAGGGACGGCTAGCACAGATAGTCCTTGTGTAGCTTTGCGCGAAATTCGAAAAAAGAAAGTTCACAAGCTGAATGCGTGTCATATGACGATAAATATTTATTAATGTTTCTTCAAAAAATTATTGTTACGACAGCAGAAGTCACGTGACGTGCGTGAAGTTTTTCGAATTATCGGGAAAGCCCGAGTTTGTTCGTTATGCCCTCTTCTTTAGTATTGTTACGACAGCAGAAGTCACGTGACGTGCGTGAAGTTTTTCGA
>NW_013666727.1:284065-304844 GCF_000517525.1 Limulus polyphemus | reverse complement strand
CGCCAGACAATTAATCGATATAGAATTGCAGACAGACAGAGAGGACAATTGAGTCAAGCGCGGTAGTGGCCGTAAGTAAAGGGCGTGAATCGTTTTGAATTATAGCGTGCGTTTAAGTTAAGGTGACTGTGGAAATTAAGTGTTTTGCAAAGTTGAATTGAGAAAGAATAAACTAGTTTTATTCAAGAAAGGACTTGTATCATAGAAGTTTCTTCTGAAAGAATTTCTATGGAAAATGAACAAACGAACACAGACGTAATAGAATATAAGCCTGGCAGCGAAAGCCTGCGGGAATGTATGGATGTTAAAATGAAACAGTGGTCACTGTGAGTTTCGGGTAATTTACAATTCTGTTTCGAGCTAGTGTGTGTTTTGCACTCGTGGAGTGCGAAATTATCGAGGTTGTGAATCGCTGTGATCTATAGTGTGTATTATAAAAGTTGTTAAGTTTAAAGTGATGAGAAATATACTGACAGTGGAATTACTGTGTACTAAAAGTTTGTATCGATAAATGATAAACTGGTTTAATCAAGAAAGGACTTGTATCGCTGAAGTTCCAGAAATAATTTCTACCGGAAATTAACAAACAAACAGATACGTAACGTTATATATAAATAAATGTTTTCAAAAAATTATTTATAATCTAGAAACAACATATATATGGAAAATGACTATCCTATTATTTCATGAAAACAACAGTTTTTAGGCATATTTGGTCATCTCCTTTAAGTATTGCTTGATTATCATTTTGACTTCTGTATATTTTTTAATTCTGTTCAAATTTTCTACGTGGTCAATCCTTATAGATTGAAGCATGCGAAAAACTGATTCTCAAAGACATATTTTTACTTGTTCAAATATATGACCAGGTGGTTAGGGCGCTTGACTCGCAATTTGAGGTTCGCGAGTTCGAATCCACATTCCACCAAACATGCTTGCCTATTCAGTTGTGGGGGCGTTATAGTGTGACGGTCAATCCCAGTATTCATTGGTAAAAGAGTAGCCAAAGACTTGGTGGTGGGTGATGATGACTAGCTGCCATTCTTCTAATCTTTCGCTGCTAAATTATGTACTGTTAGCGCAGATAGCCATCGTGTAGTTTTACACGAAATTCAAAACAAACCAAGGCATTGAATTTTATTATGAATTTCGGTAGTATTCTCTTTGGACCTCTACCTGGTTTTAGCTTTGTTAGCCTGCTGAGCTGAAGAAGCGAGCTTTAATTTGGGCATTTTCAAAATTGAAATGTACTGCGGATAAAACATGCAGGTTGTTATAGAGTTGTAGCCAAGGGTTTCCTTTTGGACAAAATTTGGTGATGTTGCGTCAGTGTATCTCCTTGACAACCAAACAAACATAATGGGGAATTTCAACCAATGATTATGATTTTTATGCACCAGCAATACCAAGGGTGTGGCGCACGCATACCCAATTCGATTTTATTACCCATCACGATCTCTACGAACCTACCCTGAACTCTAATTATATGCCCATAGTAGTGCATTGTCTGTTTTATATATATGCTTTGTGCAAGTTGCATGTCGATCAGTGCTGCAACGGTCAATATATCAGCATGATAGATGGACAGCTTTTCATCTTTATGTAGTAGATATAAGTACTTTATAAATATTATCATATTGTAATCAGAAAATACCCATTTTAAGTACACTTTTCCAAAGACTTTTATTGTTCTTAACCTTATTTGAAGTTTTTGTTACTAATTACATAAGTATATTTCTTTAATAATAAATATAAATTAACGCAAATAGTGTATCATAAGTACAGGGGATCTGGTAGTTCCATCGTAATTGACTAAATTGCATTGTGTACGTCTTTAACACTTTAGAATGAGCGAAGTAGTTTCTAACTTCAACTAAAACTTTACAATTAGAAATCCCAATCGCAAGAAAGATCGCAAACAGAACGAAACAACAAACTTCCAATTTCACTATCAAAATTATGGACAGATAAAACAAAATAATGTTGTTATTATTCACAACCTTCCAGTAAGTAAATTGGCATCCCCATTAATACAGTTTGAACCTCCATGACGTCAAATGCAAATAACACTGACGTATAAATGAAGGTATATATTTGTAAAACAACAACATAGAATACAAATAACCATACCAAGAACGAGAGGGACCTCAGGAATTGTATGATAATGCAGTTCCAGTCGTGTTAGAAAGCAACATTTTCTGCACCACCTGAGCATTCCAAATTAACAGAACTTTCTCTTCGTACTGTAAGGATAACTATGGAGAAAGACCCACGACAAACAGGTGCAAGTGTGACCCTAATATAATCAGAAGTTATCTTCACAGTAGGCGTTATTGTACCAAGGTAGTTAGACGGAAGTCACCTCTAATACATAGCTGTGATTACTGGTATGTAACATATTATTTGAAAGTGCAGTGTACTTGTTATTTTCATTAGAACTTGTGAGAGAAGGTTTTAATTTCAGCATTGAAATGTTTAGCAGTTAGGGAATTTCCATTGAAGGATAAGAGTAACAAATAAACTAACTCTACGTTAGAGAGAAAATAGTTTAACTGTTTTTTAAAATAGTTTTTAACTGTTTGAGAAGTGCAAGATATATCGATTGGATCGAACTGAAATATTCATTAGTATTCATTATTATTAGGTAAAATTATCAGTAGTAAATGAAATTCGTTGACAGTAGTTTAGATATCATATCAAATATAAACTTGGTGTACCAAATGTTTTATTTGGTTATGATGAGAATATTTTCAATTATCCAGAGTGAAATATTTAATAAGCACGCGGTTTTGCTGAATATTTTTTACATTATTGTTCCAGTAAAAGGTACAGTTAAAGATATATGAAAATATAAGCTGTAAGTGTAATGCCAGAGGTGGAAAGTTAACACCCATATGGTAAAACTTTTAAAATCATACCTAGTTAGTACATGGAAGAAAGTCTTGAGGGAGAGTTGATCAAAGTCTTTGTGAATTCTAATAGTCAGAAATACAGGTTGACACTCATAAAGTGACTAACCCTAGTCAGCTCATGTATGTAGGACCCAGCTTGGCAGTCTTGATCCCATATCTTTCCTACTGTACCCAAGATTTGTTTATGTAACAACCAGATGGTAACATTTGGGTTAAAAGATAACCTGTGTTTGCCATTATCACGAGAATGGCAACAGGGGCAACACAGCTATAGATATTGATCAAGCTAAGACCTAATGAAGCATGGGGACTAAGAAATTCACAGGTTTTATGGATACATTTTCTATGGATGGTATAGCTGTTATTACATGTGAAGTCTAAGGTAATCATTTTAGCACTCTAACCCTAAATGTAGTTTTAGGAGAAAGTATGGTTGTAACCAAATAGTTATGACCCTATTTAAAATCTACACACTAAGCCAAACTTCTGACCATTTGGAATTTATCTGACTTGAAATCTTCAATCTGGACTTTTGTTATTTAAGATCAAACTCTTAACCCATATGTCTTTCTTGTTTTTCATCTAGCCAGAGTGTTCTATTCTCCAGTGTTTGCCTCAACCTCCACGTCTTTTTTTGAGCTGCCATGGAAGGAAGTTATAATAAACAGCCTAGAGACATCTGGAGCTGCCTTGACTTTTAAGCCACTAGAGCCCTATGAATAAATATATATTAGTAGGTGATGCATCCGACATTAGTGAGCTAGTCAAGGCAGTTGACAGGCTGACTTCGAAGTCTCCCAGGACTGGGCAGCCCAAATTAGTTGCCAACCCATCTATGGAAGTAAAGCCCTCAATAGACAAAGGGACCATCATAGCCTCAGAGACACTATTACTGATGATCACCTATATACCAGTCCAGTTGAGTCTAAAGACAGCTCAGCCACAGCTGTTGACTCCATCATCACCGCCAATAAAGCAGACAAGGAGCAAAAGTGGACGTTGAAACACTGGGAACCTCTTCTGAGGCGTCCCATCATGGGATGCCTTATTACAACTAGGAGGAACCATTAAATGTGTGATCACTTCTGATGAAAATATTATATCACAAATCCCAATAAAATGTTCTCAAAACTATAGTCATCTCGAGGAGGTAGTTAGGCACTGGAAAAGGAGTGCAGAGATCTGGCACCAAGAACAGTGGCAGAGACTTTGATGGCCCCCATTACTATTGGTAAAAAAACAAAATCATCAGAAGCCCACAGGCTGTGAAGGCTTCACCACATGCCACTTCACTACTACCATTGATGGGGAGGACCTTCAGAGTCCATGAAGAAACCTGTACTTTACCAGATGGCTATTATTTGCGAGTTTGCCTGTCTAATACTTGATGAGGAATGAAGTTACCTGAAAATAACGCTTATTGATCCCAATGATAGAAAGTTTGTAAGAGAACTTCTGATATTATTGTGTGAAAGGACAAACATACTTCTTAGTATTCAGATAAGTAATTTGAGTGGGTGGTATCCAGCAATAAAATATGTATTTATTACTGCTCATGTTATATCTAATATAATCAAGAACTTATAAAAACAAAAGGTCATTTTAAAAATGCTTAGAATTTAATATTCAGATAACATTACACAGATTATTATTATTTATTTAATCTGCTCGTATATCAGTCTATCATCTACATAGCATTGCATGGTTTCTAATTCCAAATTCCCTGCTACAGTGAGGCAACTGGCCGAAAGCAACAGCTTTTACTTTATACATTATGAATTATTGTGTATAATTTTTTATAATGAATTATATTTTACCACCAGGTTACCAATGTAAAAATAAAATGATCGTTTAGTTGTTGTTAAGCGCATTGCTGCACAATGGTCTATCCATGCTGTGCACACACACATACAACGGCTATTGAAACCTGGTTTTCAGCGTTATGTAAGCCTTGAGACGTACAAGTTCGCTATTGGGGGACGTAACTAAGAGGATTTTCATGCTATTATTATACTTTACTATTTTATCCTTGAGGGATTGGGCACCACCATTATCACACACTCTCTTCCCTCCAATAATCTCTCCAAGGTTGCTCTAGTAATAATGCCAACTTCAATTCAAGTTCAAAAGATTACTTAGAGTAATTTTGAAAAATACATATTTGAAGGTAGAATGTTTCTGACACAATTATCTGTAAATTATGTTACTGTTACAGTGGTACAATTAAACCGCAGAGTTGTCCATGTATTAATTTGGGGACAGACCAATATTCCGAAAAATTTCTGCCACCAGTACTGGAGTTGGGTTTATTCTTCTTATTGTTATTCTGCTTCTTCATCATGTTTCCATAATAATAATAATAGTGATATTATTATCAGGAGAATTTTGACATATTTTTTCAACAGATTAGAAAGGTTTAATTGGTAATAATAACATAGGTCTCTGGCATAATTACAAATACACCTCAAAATGTTTGTTTTTTAAATTTATGCACAAAGCTACACAATGGGCTATCTGTGCTCTGCCCACCACGGGTAGCGAAACCCGGTTTTTAGCCCGCAGACATACCGCTGTGCCACTGGGAGGCCCTCAAAATGTTATTGACTTGTGTTCTTAATATAACATTATACACTTACTACTATTCATATTGTTACGTCTCTGTTCGTTTGTCAATTTCCCGTAGAAATTCTTCCCGAGAAACTTCAGCGATACAAGTCCTTACTTAAATAAAACTAGTTTATTCTTTTTCAGTACAACTTTGCAATACACTTACTTCCCACAGTTACTTTAACTTAACACACGCTATAATTCACAATGAACGATTCACGCATTTTACTTACTATCGCGCTTGACTCAGTTGTCCGTCTCTATCCCTGCCTGTCTGCAATTCTATTCCATAGTCATTCTCTGGCGCACTTATATACAAGAATAGAGGGCGCCTAGCAAGTACTGGATTATTCGTCATGTTCTCAGATCTTTCTAGAACTCATTACGTGTTACCAGGGGCACGTGACTTCCGCTGTCGTAACAATATAATATCACAACCTGAATGAGCATTGGGCCTACTTGTGTAACTGCTTTTACGTTCAATTTTCGGAATATCAGCCCTTCGGAAGTATGGCTCTTCGCAGCATCGGGCTGTAACCATTAATTTGAATTACTGGTTTATTAGCTATTTGTACAAAATATTTCACTTTTCCAAACTGTACCGCATTCAGGCCTAGCTACCCAGTTTTTAGGTCACACAATCACGTTGTTACTCTGATACAGGACTCTTGATTGACTCACTGAAGACACTACAACACTCCGAGATACTTCACATACCATACTATATATCAAAACTACTTCCAAAACTCAAAACTGGAAAAAATTATTGCATAAGACTTCATCAAACAACGCTAATGCATACAATTTATACTACATTTTAAACAAACGACATTGAACACAGACAGCATTCTTCCTACAAAATAACTTACAAGACAGATAACTGTGATAATTTTTTAAACAAGCAATAACATAATTCAGATACATGTAAAAACAAAATATTGTTTTATATGTTCACAGTACTATTATATGTATGTATGTATGAAGTACTGAACGGTTAATGGATACCACAAGTATTTTCAAAAAGCCCTTGTATAAAAGAATAGAAATTCTGTCTTATGGTTTTTAACAAACGCCTACAAAAGAAAAACTTATTTTATTTAATCAAGACGTACTTCAAACCTTTATTTTTTATGAAAAGAAGAACCAATAAATAACAGATACTTGATGATGTTCTGACAGCGAAATATATTTAGTATGAAAACAAGTAAAACAAAGAAGTAAAGGCAACATGTACATAAACCGATGTAACATGTCAACTTATTCATCTTCACTACTTGCCGTCACACCTAACATACTCGCCCTTTCAGCCGTGGGGGCGTTATAATGTGTGGTCCAATCTCACTATATCGTTAGTAAAAGAATATCCCAAGAGTTGGCGGTGGGTGGTGATGCCTAGCTGCCTTCCCTCTTGTCCTACACTGTTAAATTAGGGACGGCTAGCGCAGATAGCTCTCGTGTAGCTTTATTAGAAATTCATAACAAACAAACGAATCTTCTTCAATACAATAAGTTTTTCTTTCGTGTACGTGTGTTTTAAAGAAATGTCCACGTCCTATGAAGTACTGTTTTATAAGTACAATTGTTATTGGCTGACAACTTCACGTGACGACGCTCTTCTTGATGATCTCATAGCAAGGAAATACGTTGTTTAGGTAACGCTAGAAGGTGGGTAGGACTGTTGTGTGAGGAAAGAAGTTGTTCATTTGTTCGATTTCTTGTATATTATAAACTTTTAATAATATGGAAAATTGAGTAGCAAGAAACTCGATCTGTTTTGAGAGGAAGGGATTTTATGGAAAAAGAAGAGAAGTTTCCGGTTTTGAAGTTGCAATATCTATTTTACTTCATCGAGTTACGGTGTAAATCTGACTTGGCAGGACTACGCCTAAGCTTCGACAGACCTTTGTTACTATTTCACTCCGAGTGAAACTGAAAAACGTCGCCATATTGGACAGTTTTATGTTGAGAGAGGAAAAACTTTTTAACCTTTAACTAAGTCACTCTTAACATGCTAATAGTGTTATAACTTACATAGTTTCAAGTTCAACATCTGAAGATAGATTGTAAGGATTCCACGATTTTATAGTCGATTGTGATTTAAAGAACTACAGTAGGCCACCGAAGTCACAATGATACTAGAGACTAGAGTAGAATAGGTAGTGTTACTATTAATTATTAGTAAAATAAACGTTAAGCCTATTACAGCTTTACAAGTTGTCGTAAACATAAATTTAATGATTAAGTTAGTTAGGCTACTAATTCCAGTAAGACCCATCACATTTATTATTTTAAAAAACCACTTTACAGTTTAATTTGTAATTTTATTTTTATGGAAGTTTAAGTATTTGTATTCTGTTGTACTATTACTAAGTAATATTACTAAAATTCCTTCTAAAATAAACCTAGGTGTAGTTAAGTTAAAGTTTAAGTTGGCAAGTAATTAAATAATAATACTACTAGTACTACTGACACGAACTTGTTTCATTAAGTTCCCTAATTTATAAAGTCAAGCTTAACAATAAATAACGTAAAAACAAAAAACTAGGATCAGATTATAAATAACCAATAGTGTGATTTTGGTTCAGTATGGCTAGGAGATTTGGGTTTAAGCCTATTGTAAATCCTCATGCTCATAATGAAGAGGATAGTGATAAATATGTTGGAATTTCCATTTATGGAATGATAACGCCACCAAGACTAGATAAAAAAGGTAAAAAAAGAGGATGGAATACATGCTTTCAAACTGAAAAAATGAAGAATGATACATCACCAAAACTTGTTTCATTTATGAAACCCAGATCAAAAAGTGCAAATAATTATAAATACCAAACTAAGTGTGCACAGCAAAGCATGGATAACTCCTTGAATGGATTTGAAAATCCAAACAGCTTGGTTACATGTTCATTGAGAATGTCACCAAACAGAGCAGATACATTAATTGGCTGTAATAATAATTATGCAGGGGCTAAATTCAGTGAGCCACCATCTCCAGCTGAACTGCCACAGCCACCAACACACTGGATGGAGAAGATTAGATCAAATAAGCTTCCATTTTATAACATAAGTTCCAAGTCCTATTTGTCATTTGAAGATACTTGTGGAGGCAGTTGTTTGGATATGACTAATCACTTGAAAGTTCTCCTGAAAGTACAAGCCTAATGATCTGCCCTGCTAACTTATGATGGCAGTTTGTTTTAAATCACCCTGCCATTTATACTACACTTGTACAAAAGATTTTATAATATACATTAAACAGAATGATGGTATTTGTGGTATTTTGCAGTTGTTTGCTTGTATATAAGCTAGATAGCCTGTAAGATTTGCTTTTAACTGTTAAGACAGTGGTTAGATCATTAACAGATTTTGAACTGTATATATCAAAACAATAAGAGAATTTTGTGTTGGTTTCAAATTTAATATTGGCAACTTTCAAATTATACAGACAACATATACATAAATATATTCAAATAGTGTTTCCTAGATGTATACTGAGCAATACAAGTGCTGTTATGAGATTAACCACTGTCTTATAAATTTGTTCTCCAAAAACAACTGATCTTGTATAGTATCATGGTAAATACCTTGCAAGTTTCAATGCATCTTATACTAAGTATTTGTATTATGTGGGAGGGTAACTGTTTATTGGAAAGACTGCAGTTTGAATTTCATTTTTCTCTTCCCATATATTAATGTATATAGTTTTTTCAAAGTTAAGAATAACAATTATTTTCTAATTATTATTTTAATATTTTGTTTGAAAGCTTGTGACAGGTGTTTATGTTTTGGAGGTTACCTCCTGAAAAAATTTCAAATATAATTTTGGTAATAAAGCTTCAAACCAGTATAAAACTAAAAAAAAAAATTCTTGCAATAATTTGTTCACTTAATGATTTGGATTTAATTAAATATAATTTTTAAGTACACAAAAGCTGAAATGCACATGATACTAAGACAGGTTCAGTTTCTTAAATAATTATAAGATATTTGTAGATTTCCTTTAAGATTTCATGTTTTATGATCAGGGTTAAACTAATATGTTATTGAAAATGTTGCTTTCATGTCTTAAGTACGTAATAGGGATTTGACAACCTTAAAAGCTATTGAAGTTATGTATTTGCCCCTTTTTTTTAATTCTTAACATGTATATCATAAGTAATCCATAGATGAACACTTTGAAAAAATTAATGATTGAGTCTACAAAATTTTCAAAATAAATAGTGAAACATTTATTATCGGATTATGTGGGTCATGTAAAAAAATATAATCAAAATTATTTACTAGATGATGGCTTATAACAAAAAGGATCTGAATTAAAATATGTAAAAAATTATATAGACCAATCCATGTCAAGGTTAGTTATGTTACAACTTTTTTTTTTTCTCAAAAGCGACGACAAAAAATTCTCATGATGGATTTCATTTTATTTTGTTTTAAATATGTATATTTTTTTAAGACTACAAATGTTTTCCCTTTAATATCACCAGTGAATGTACAGTAAGTATTTTAGTTACTATAATATGTAAAATCAAACCAATCACTATAAGAATTTTAGGATGTTAAGTTATACTAGAGCACTGGAGTTAAACCCTGTTTTGTGAATTATTTAGATCTTATAAGAGGGCTTTTCTTTGGGACCAAACCTGGCAATTTCATACAAGCCTAACTGAATTTTATCTGTTATCCTAAAGTCAAAGGTGCCAATATGTACTTGGGCATTGGCCTTCACTAAAGGAAAAGCCCTTTATTTGAAATCAAGTTTTAAATTTTAAGCATTAAGATGTTTCTATTTATATTTGCTATTCAGAAAATGTTAATCGCCCTCCATTTCAATTGTAAAATGACAAATCTGCCTGCTTATGAAATATGTATTATGTACTTAGAGTAAGTTAAGTAAAATGTGACGTGGTGATTTTGGTGGCTTCATGTAAATATGTCTAGTCACAAAGACATAGTTTTTTAAAAAGTTGTAAATACATCAGATGTTATTTTTATTGGTCCACATGAGTTGGAAACTATTGCTGTTAATGGTATGGGGTTGACCTTGCTGTGATAATTTGTTTTTGTGTGTGAGAGCATTACAATAATGTCTCAGTTTTCCAGTGATGTAACATATTCTACACTGGCAGCAGCTTCATAGCTCAACCCCTATTGAACCAAGTGTAACTGCAGCATTTACTGAGAGACCACGGCCTGTGGAAATTTGTGGTAACATGGATGAGAATTCATATTGGACTTGGGCAGAATTGACTCAGCTTGCTGTATGTATTGAACAATGTATGTCTCAGTCCAACATTCCACGTGACTAGCCTTACAGGACACACAAAATGAAATCACTGGCTCAGCACACAGGATACCCACTTTAAGCCCTTTGGAATGTTAATATACTGGACTTAGGAGAAAGAAGTTACCGTCATCTTTCACAGATCCCCTTCCTCTCTATCAAACTTATGATTAAAAGCTTTTCTGGCAAGACTAATGAGCCTGAAAAAAGTTTTATTGAAGCATCGTCATGAACTGTTATTCGTAATCCACTTCACTTTGAAAAACCACAACAAGCCCTAGTGGAAGTTGAAATTTTTTTCCTATCTCTTGAACAAAAGATATTCTAAACATCTATTGTCCTTCTAAATATTTCCTATCTAAAAACTTTCTCGAGACCAAAGAAAATACAGTATTCAGTTTATTCAACCTTCCTTTTCTCTCCTTATCTAATTCTTCCTACCCATTTCTTCCGGGTCCTTTTTAGGACCCACAAATCCTGTAAAAGAGAACGCCATTATGTGCACACTATTTTCTGCTGTTTGTATGTGTAGATCATTATAAAAATGACTTAAAATAATTTTTTTGTTTTTCAGTCAAATGCAAATTGGCTAAAGGTTTATGTAAAGGGTGTTACTCCTAAGTACACAGATTTTTTGTAATAGCACTGTGTAAATGTTTGTACTTAAGGTGCACACGGTAGAATATAAGTGATTATTAGTGTGACATTTTTTAATATACAAGTAACAATTGTGTTATGCAACTAATAACTATATCATGTAAAGCTGGGCAATTAACTTGATTACATATGAACATTGATTAGTTACACACAGCAATTAATTGAAATTATTAGTAAAATTATTAATATTACAAAAATGATGAAATAATCAAAATCAGTGTTTTGAATTATTCCAACTATCCAATGATCAAAACAGTACCATTATGATTTTTCATTATTTTCAATTGATTTAAGGTTGGTTATCTTAATCATAAACTACTCAACTAACCAAAATTAGTGTTTATTCAATAATTACTATCTTCAATTATTTTAATTATCTGAGTAATTGAAATGTTAGCTGTTACTCATACCATTCTGTTTGTACACAATTTAGGAATGTGAAGGTGTGTCCTAGTGGCCATTGATGCCTTTGTTTGAGTTACTTTGTATGTATAAATAACTGTAGCTTTAACTTACCGCTATTGCTTATTTAGTATAAGCTACACAAATTACTTAGGTTAAGATTGCTTTAACTAAAAAAATATTGAGAAGTTAATATTCATCATTCTGTATTAGCTAAAAATATTGTTTGTTGTAAAATAACTTGCTCATTTAACTGTGTTTGTCAGAAATTACTTGATAATGAATAATAACTAACAATATATAATGTCCTTAAGTCATTAACTTCTTTACATGAACAACACTCCTGTTTAATTATGACTAGCTATAACTAGATAGTAAACACTAAAAAAAAGAAAAGGCTATCTGTTGTAAATTTCACTTACTGAGTTCTCAGCATGCATGCATGTTTTTACATTTCTTCTAGCCTGCACTATAAATAGTAAACATATTAGCATTTTAATTGTTTTTTTTTTTTCTAAACTTCTATCTGTATCAACAACATCTTGCTTTGTGATGTTTCTTATAGTTATAAAGTTAATTTATTTTTCTAACTGATGATGGAATTAGAAAAACAGATGGCATCTGTAACTAAAGTTTCATATTAACATGATTTTAATATTTGTTATAATACATCAATTTGCCCTTTACGAATCATTGTAGTCTTTCAAAAAGGTCTATCACAAGTTTTCTTGCCAAATAGTAAACATTGTTTTTTCTAGGATGGACATGACTTTGTATTCACTGAATTATTATCTATTGCACAGTGAGAAGAATCTTTACTAGTTTTATCATATGAAATCTTGGTACAGTTATTTGTAACAAAGAATTAGTTTATTCAGTTTGAGTAGTCTTGTAAAAATTTGTAGGTGAAACTCACAGAGCAGTATTAATCACATTTTGAGTTTGTCATAGATTTTGTACTATTTTGCCTTTATGATCAATTTTCATTAAAATTAAAAGTAATTTTATCCTAAATAATTGCACCTGAAGATATTTATCTTATTGAATAAAGGGTGACTCGTTAAAAAAGCTGAAAATAAGATTAGTCTTGTGAGGATGACGAATTAGTTGAATGTAGTCAATAAATGAGCCTGAAGATTAAACAAATAGAAATTCCACTAATCACCCAGCTCAATCTGAATGTACAAATAAGACAGTCATTTCGCAAATAAGAAAAGTATTTTAGAAATATTAATTATTCAGCTTTTTAGCTGAGTACATTTGCTAGTCAAATGGTTTGTATGTCAAGCTCTATGCTGAAATAAGCAGTTTATACTGTAAAGAGTTCAGTATTTTTACGTAAGATAAAATTAAAATATATAATTCTAATCAATTTAATGACTAGTTTGGTTGACAAGTAAGTAATGTTTTTTTATTTAATCATGTAATTGAATACAAAATTGTTTCTATTGTTGAAAAATGTTTATGCTTTTGTTTAAATGTATACTGAATTAATATTCTGTTTCATGTATAGAAACTGCTGTTCTTTGTTAAGCATTAGGGTTTGTTAATTGAATTGGTAGAGATATATAATTGACGTAATCAGTTTGAAGTTGTTGAATTTTTACAAGGATTGATAGAGGCCACAGAATGTTTTATGATAAAATAATTTTAAATGAAGTATGTTAAATTATCATTAAAACACAGCTTACAGATTTATAAACAGGTTACAATAAATTATAAAGTATTTGATCAATAACAGGAATAACTGAAAATTTTATCATTTACAGGAGTGAGAACAGTTATTTACAGAACAGAATTCTACAATTGTACAAATCAAGCTTCAGCTTGCTATTCAGATAGAAATACTGACAGAGTAAACCAATGATGTGGTTGATTATCTTAATGCCAGGTTTTTAAAATACTGTTATAATTCCAAGCTGATATACTTACCCATGATATGCTGAAAGCATTTCCTTTTGGGGTTTGAATTCCTGCTGTCTACAAAACAAATTTCTGAATGTCCTGTATGCATTGCAGAGCATATGTTATGTATCCCTCTCACACTTTTCACAAGACTTGCTACCCAAGCATCAGGGGTATCTTACATAAGCTCTACTTTCATGCCATAATTTATATTGTCTTGTTGACAGTCATACTGTAAACTTTGCTGAAATGTTCTTTGTGATGTATCAGTTTTCTTTTGGAATTTCTGTAACATGTTTGAGGCCTTACTTATGCAATTTGCATGTAATGTTGTAGGGTAAACTAATAGCTGCCTTGTCAGTCCTGATTGTTCAATATATTTCTGGCATAATATTGTTGTAGCTAGCAGTTATCATGAATACGTGAACACTTGTGAGATGATTTCTGTATTTTATTCTCTTGCTAGCTGGAGTACCCGTCCCCTGGATGAAAGTTATGTAAATTCATGATTAATGAAAGGTTATCTTAGGGCATCAAAGGTTGCTAACCTTATATGTAATTGTAAAAAATGTACATAAAAGCTGCAAAATACAAAATGTGAAACTTCAAAATTGTATGTATTGCTGCATGGACCCAACAAATTGTCATGCTAAATTTGGTGAAGATCTATAAACGGGGCAAAGTAGTGGTAAAATATGTAAAAAGATGACATAAAAACTGCAAGATGCAAAACTGAAAATTTGTTTTTATTTCCCCTTCTACTTCTGAATATTTAGACCTTCAGTTTCATTTTTGGAATGGGGAGGATCTTCTGTGTTTTTTACTTTGACCTATTGTCATTGTTCTGTCCTACACATGTGATTTGTATTATTTTAAGACATTATTTTGCTGCACCATTATTAGCTATTCACAATATCTTAATTCTTTTTAGCCAAATACCTACTTTTAACAGTCATTACCTATGGGTTTATTAGCAAGAGGCTTTTTACGTTCCTTTGACACTTTTAAAACAAATTCCTGCATCATTCTGTATTTCAATTTAACTTGTTTTTTTTGTTCAGAGGAAGCTTACCAGAAGAAGTTGATAAAGGTTTTAGCACCTCATTTTACTTTTCATTTTCATTCCCTTCCAGATTCCTGTGTGTATGTTCTTCAATGCTTGCTACATCTACTTGTACTTTTCGTGTGACCTGTTGTTGATGTAAGCAAGGTGTGTCTTTATGACTTACTGCTCTGGATGACTACTCCATTTGGACTTTTGGGGGTCATCTCAGAAGTTTATTCATCTGTGACTCCTTGGTTTCATGTTCATTCAGGTTTTTCAATACAATTTTGTATTCATCTTTGACTCTTTCAGTTTCTATTTGATTTTGGATCATTTAAAGTTTGAACATTTTCCACAAGGGCATGTTGAAGTTGTATTTCATGTTTCATCAAGGTTTTACTATCATCTCTTTGTGGTACAAAAACAACAGGAGACTGAAGATTGGTCTTATATCTTTTGCTTTTTAGATATTCCTTCCTTTTAGGTGGAACCTATGAGAATCTTATTAAAGTTCTTTTGTTGTGATTTCAAAGACATTGATTTATGTAGGGAAATCATTAACTGGTCTTCTACACACACACACACACACACACACACTCAGTATTGATGTCATCATTACATGAATCATAAGAGGATTCTTGCTTAGTGGTTGCTTCACACTGGATTGACCTCTTGGTTACCCTCCTGAGATGGATTGTTCTTGAGTCCAAGTCTCAGCTTGTGCTACTTAGATCTAGTACATCTGAGATTTCATATTAACACTTTTAGCAAACCTTCATGTTTCCTTTGGCATTAAAGTATCTTGAGTTTTTGGTACTCATGCTTCTTCATCTGCCAAACAATTCCTCTTTGATTTGGGAATGGTGGATACTCTTTATATAGTAATTCTCATGAATCGTGTTTACTTGAGACATTCTCAATGTGATATTGCCCCTTCAAGGAGTCTTTACTCAGACCTATTGTCTATTGGAATTTCTCCTATTGTTCTTAATTATCCTTAAATGAGGCTTATTCAAAAATTTTCCCTTCCACATTTTTTTTTTTTAATCTGGATCTTTTCACTAATATCTTTCAGGTCTGTAGTTTTCTTAGATATCCCATTTTCATATTCTGTTGGATCTTGGACCATTAAATGATATCTGGAGTTCTTGCCCTTCTTACACCACTGCTATGTTTTAGTACTTATAGATAATTTGACTGTGGTAGCATATGTGAACAGGCAGGGGGATTTGATCTTGCAGCCTTTGTTCACTGTGGTTTCTCTTCTACTTTTGCGATATTCACATCATGTCTTTCTCTGAGCTGATATTTCATTGGCTGTGCTAACAGTTTGGTTGTTCTGTGCTTGATGCACTTGCAACAACAATGAATCATCTTCTGATGCTTTTCTGGTTTCCAAATCTGGGTCCATTTTTGAGTCTGTCTTTGGATATGCTTTTTCTCTGTGCCTACCCTTTTCATCTTCTTTATTAAGTATTGGCCAAGAGCAGATGATCCTATTCTTCAGTTCTTATTATTACCCCATTCTGGCCTGCTAAACCATAATTTTCACTCCTTTCATCTTTTTCAGAGGGATTCAATTAAGTTTCTGGTACATCTTCCTCAGTGACATCTGTCATCTACAGTTTCACAGCTGGATGTTAATTAGTGAAGATGGCTTCTCTTCTTGAGTAGCTCAAATATATCACATTCTTGCAGATGTTCCTCCTTGACAGAAAACATTCTTATTGGTCTGTCAGCAGCTTGCTTCCTTTTTTTTTTCATGTCCCTCATTTATGATTGGGTTTGTCTGCTTCTATTAGAGGCTACATTGCTGCAGTCTCCCTAGATTTCAGTTTGGTCTTAAGATGCCAAGCTCTTCCTTTTGAACCCTTAGCAACTTGTTCACTCTACCATCTTTCCCTGAAGGTTTATTTTATTATGTTAGTTGCTTCCAGAAAGAGACAGAGATTTTTCCCTTAATGTTTCTTGTACTCTTTTTTTTTTTTCCAGGAAGGCTTTGTCCTTGTATCCTGATAGCCGTTCTGCCAGTGACTTGAACTCTGAGAGATGGTCACCACTGTTTTCTCTCCTATTCTGTTACATGCTCTGACTGACTCTCATTATCCTTCAGAAAAATATATTCTATCTTTGTTCTAATATTGAAAGATCAATCTTTTTGAGGAAATCAACATCAGTTGTTTATACCTTCCGACAATTCTTGTTTCATCTATGTTAATGAATTGGCTTGTGTAGCTGATCCATCTTTTTTATCATGATATATCTGGCTACTTTGGCCATTACATTGGCTATATCTCTGTACCCTTTTATGAATATCTTGCAGACCAGCATAGGAAAGAAAACTGATTTTTTATTTTTTTTTTGCTATTTTACTTTGGTCACATCACTATATTTTCAGTTTTGGGATTCCATATGTCACCTGTAGTTATTCTTCAGGCTCTGGGGAATCTGCATCTTGCAAATTTTTGTATATTCTGACCAACACCCATTATTAATCATTTTCAGGGTGTTTGGGATTGTGAATAATTTTGAGTTTAAAACAAGTAATACAGAACAAGGAAGATATGGTAAATTCAGTCTCTTCTTTTGTATTGAGAACCTATTTATTTCAATTCGTCCAGTCAGGACTGTTGCATATTCTTTAACCTCTGCATTTGTCCTAGGCAACCTCAATATTTCTGTTTTAATTACTTAACGCCCATTCACAAATCTAGGGTTATCTGAGATTGAGAAATTATTGATTATAAAATAACATAAATTCATCCAGCTGGGACTTTTGCATGTCATATACCTCTGCATTTGTTCTAGACCAAATTCCACTTCTATGGTTGAGCTCCATGAGAGGGTTTGCCATCTGGAAGCTGATGCCTTGACATGTATGTTTCTTACCTTCATATACATATTCTTGTGTAGCATTACAAATATCAGAAATGGGACCATCACATTCTCTAGATGTCTTGGTTCCAATCAGGATGGGGATTATCCTTATTTCTGTTTACAAGGAGACTTCTTTGGTCTTTCTCCAGTTGTCCCTGAGCTCCTATTAATTTGTCTGGTTGTGTGACTCAAAGGTTATTTTTGATATGGATGAAAAGGGGTTACTGCCTCTGAAGTATGTTCTTTTATAATATGTGTATGGGTTAATCCTTCAAGAACCTTCTGCTGTAGGAGCAGGGCATAGTATTCCTCCTACTTGTATACACTACCAGCTGTGTCCATTGCCAGATTAACAATGGGGCACATGCTCCAGGGCCCCCCACAAAACTCAAATTATGTTATAATAAATTCACAAATATTTTTTGATTAATCAATTTATTTTACCCTGAATAATAATAATAATTGTTTAAAGAATGATGGCAAGTCACATGAAATTATTTTAGAATTAAAGTTTTTATATTTTCTACAATTTTAATGAAAATTGAACATTAACAACATATAGTCAATTGTTATTTATGGCACTTGACTGACAAGTATATGTTAAAGGTCTTTCTCAAAAAAGCCGCTTATCAAGAATGATCTTGGTGCTACTATGGGGCAGCAAAAACTGGTAATTTTTTTATCATTCTCTCTACTGAAGTAGATATCCTGCGAGCACTAAATATGTATGATATTATATCAGAATTTGCAGCAACCAAAGTCAGGAAATAAATAACCTAACTAATTAGGGAAAATAAGAAAACATTTGAACTGTTATTATGTTTTCAATTGTAAGAAATTCAGTATTAAACATTGTGTTTATTATTGTAATATACATATATAGACATTACAAAACTCCAGACAATATAATATGAGGCCTTCCACAAGTTAAGTGTCCCAGAGCTGCACCACAGCTAAATCTGGCCCTGGCTTCACTGGTTCAATACACCATACTGCTCACACAAACAACCACTTTGCCAAAATTAAAGGGTGCCATGGGCAAAAAAGAACAATGCCTTCTTTCTGAATGTTCTTTAGATCCAGTCTCTTAATAAGTCTGATCTGCTACAACTCATTATTCCTCAAGTCCACATTTGTTGTAGTTTAGTTTATTATATTCCTGTATTTCATAGTTTTATTTTTCTGTTTCTTTTCACATTCATCAGTTCTCACCTCCTTTACAGTGTGGGTATTCTGGCTTTCAATATTTCAGAGTTAAGAATACCAAATGTGAATTTTACATTGTTAGAATTGAAATTAATTTCAAAAAGATACTTCCCTCTTTCTCCTCAGAACTGAATTTTCATTAAAATCTAAATTATGGTGGGAAAAGATCTTGTGCAATAAATCATATGGACAGTGGGAGAATTATGGTTAAGTGATGCATGCTGTGCAATGTGTACAGGATGTTAGGAAATTTGAGTCACTTGTTTTGTTGACAGCATGAGTTCAAACTCAATTAAGGAAAGGCTTTCAGTATTTCATAGGTTATTACCTAATCAAAGTGGAACTTAATTCTAGAAATGTAAATGTTTATGTGACAATTAAAAACTGTAAGAAACTGCTTAAGCTATTTTATATCTTAAACTTTAATTAACTGTAGCCATTTCAAGCCTTTAAACACCCCATATCTTCCTACTTTTTCAGATTCTTCCAATTTTGTTCAAAATACCCATTTTCTCTCTTTTTGATGAAAAGAAAGGGTTTGTGTTTTACATTTTCAGGATGATCATTTTTAGCAGAAACCTTTTGAGTGACAAACTGGCTGATGCAGATGTACCAGATTTCATTTGGAAAATATTCTAAGTATTGAGAGACTTTATGTGTATTAGACATGAACATTTAAACACATAACAAACCTTACCTCCTAGGTGAGTATGTTATTATTTACTAGATATTTATTAATTACTATCCACCTGAATAAAATGTCATTTTACCCTATTACCCTGATATTTTACTATTATTTTTCCCTTTTCTCAAACTTATCCCTAAAATTAGCTGTGTTTTTTCCTTGATGTGCTGGTGGAAAGTCTGCCAATCATGTCAACATCTTTATTGAACAAAGAGGAAAATTAAGGTAGAGCTGAACATAGTTTTGTTTTCCAGAGAGGGGGATGGATGTTTAATGCTTTGCAAGAATACTTGAAATATGAGTGAAAAGGGAAGCAAATTTACAAATATAGGGTTACATAATTTTGTTTTACATGGCTGTTATTCCTTTATGAATGTTTTATTGTTCTTTTATATTAATTTGTTTTCTACAACAGTAAATGAATTCTGGCTTAGTTACTTAGACTAATTGTTCCTTAGTCAATGAAGTCTACAATAGGCTATTTTAGCTTCATTGTTTATAATTAATTTACTTCTGAAATAACAGATATTCTTATTATTAGACCACTATAATTAATCAAGAAACTTTTATTCACTAGATCAGGTAAATTAAATTATAAAAGCAAATCCAGAACATGAATGTTGGGTTAGTCTAATATTGACTGAACTCTATATTATGAAATATTTTAGCTTATTAAGAAAACTTGCCTTTTTCCATTTAACCTGTTTTTACATGCTTTTCATATTATTTTAGGATTAGTTAATAATAAGCAAAAGTACCTGTCCCCAGTGTTGGGAAAAGTTTGAATTAACCTATCAATTTAAATTATTTCATGGACTTTATAAGGGTTAATTGTGTTGCACTCTTGGTTTAATTTAGAGCCAAAGCTCTGAGTTACTTATACCACACACTGCAAAAAGTAATTGTTGAGCATTTCAGTCATGCTAAGAGCTGCTCAACAATAACATATGTTAAATATACATTTTTATGTTACATTTTGAAATTGAATGCTAATGTGATTAATTTCCTGACAATTTAGTGTAGAATATCCTGCTTTTGAAATAAAATTTGGCATCAACATGATTCATGCCTGTTCTCCTATCCTTTCAAAAGTGAATGTTGAGCTTTGCCTGTATGTGCAGCTTTTTCAAACACATCACGGGAAGCGACTTCTATAAAGGGGAGACAGACGAACACCACGGTTTGCAATATATATATATAAG